>NW_027164607.1:0-1744 GCF_002600585.1 Cystoisospora suis
AGGCTTTGGCGGGCATATCACCTCCAGAGCCGGAAAATGGGCGAACTTGTGCCCCCTCATCGCTAGCAGTGACGCGGAGTGCGCTAAATGTGAGCGCTAGTGACAATGATGTGTTTGGACCAGCGAGACCGACTCATTCAAGTTCTCGCGGCATTTTTTACGCCTGGCATCATCGGTGTGGGCTTGAATGCTTCCAGGCAACTATTGCTTTTGCGTGGCGAGACAGTCGCGTGTATATGCTGGTGTCCTCGCACCAGTCGACGTCCTAGAATTGCCAGTCGTCAAAGTCTCCACAATGCGGATTTGCTACGCAGTCGTTGTTCGACCCTGATTCGCGAGCTTACTTCACGGACTGTGGATTCGCGGCCGAGTGGAGGTGCCGACGTGCGGACTTTGTACGCTCTCCACAGCTTCAGCTGCCGCGATGTTCCCTTCTGCGTGTAGACTCACTGTGTGTGGTGAAATACCGGAGCCGAGGGAGGCACCGACTGGCTTGAACGAACTACGGTACTCGAGAGCCCTCCCGCTTCTGATTTTGTCTGCGCGAGGCTGGGGGCTGGCTTACCACCACCCCCAGTTCTAACCAATCTCCACCCCAGTGCGGCCCTGTAGACAGTGTTGGGGCCCTGACTGCTCTGCCCTCGCGCCAGCCTATCGACTGTCCATGCCAGTGCCTTTCGTCTCTGAACGAGCGGATCTGTGTGACATGCTAAGCCACGATCGCGCCAGAAGCATCTCTGGCTTTCTATAGCTTAGCAGCTTACAGCACTGACTGAAAAGCGACCCCGAAGAAGAAACAGCGGAGAGCTGCCACTGTTAGCTGGTGACACACAGCCCGGTGGAATAGCGCAACCGGGCAACAACCATCAGCCCATCCCGGTTGCCAGTCAGCCAGCGGGGGCGTGCGATTAAAAGCCCCCAGCAGGGTTTCCGCGCTTGATCGCCGTTCTCCGTTTCGACAACCTCGTGGTTGGCTGGCAACTCCTGGTTTTGTTTCCTGAGCACATTCGTCGTGTTTCGGCGCCCAAGCAGTCCTTTCGACCGTTGTGCTGGGCTGTGCGGAGTCCGTGTTCTCCCTGCTTGCGCAGGCGTAACCAGCCTTGTAGGCGAGCCCCGGGAGACCAAGCAGCTTTCCTTGGCTCCACGATTTCTCTGTTTTTTCTCCGCTGTTGGGATCCGACGGACCGGCTGTTGGCGCTCGGCCCGCTACTAGCCAGTGGCCGGTGTCATTCCCTCTTTGTGCCTCTCAGGCTTCCACGAGTCTTTGCCGGAGAAGGTGGCGTGCCTTTAATTAAGTCTGCTCCCTATCCGTGTGTCTTCCGTGCGGAGTGGCTTTGGATTTGAGGTGCACGTCCACTATTGCTTGCGGGTCTTCCGCCTTTTCTGTCAACTGTGAGCCCGCCTCACAGCAATTGCCTGGCGCCGGACTGGGCCTTCCTTGGAGCGATCTTGTCTTCGCGGAGTCAAGAGCTAGGAATCGTTTCAGGCCGGAGATCCGGTTTTCTCCAGGACTTGAAGGATCTGTGTGGTGTGCTGCGAGTTGATGGCGGGACCGGACTGCTTTCTCGCGCACGAAGAGACACAGAAGAGTGCCGCGCTTGTGCCGCCTACGCTTTCGCCCAGAGGTTGACAGCAGTCACAGTTCACCTGTATGCGTTTCTCGTAGCGGCATGAGCGGCAGAAGCCGCGGCTTTTTTAAGAAGAAATCCCTTTCTGGGCGGCTGCTGTCACCACTCTGCAAGAC
>NW_027164608.1:0-1163 GCF_002600585.1 Cystoisospora suis
GGGGTTTCCTCCGTACTGTCCACTTTAAACTTCGCCCGTCTCCTCTCCTTCGCTCTGAAGGCTTTCTTCACCATAGATAATAAACCACGCATCTCTTTACTCGAGGAGTTCGTCAACAAGCAAAGAGACTCCTTGTGTGTGGCATCATAGAACTTCCCTTCTCCCAACAGCAAGCTCAAGCAGAATAAAAAAAGGATCGGGGCGATACTCTGCTACGTAGTCGTCTTCGAAAGTAAAGAACGTCTATGCTAAAGAATACAGATCAATCTTCAATTCAGAATGAAAAGGAAAGGAAGAGAAGAATCGAGACGAGATATCCCTAGATTTCATCTAGATACAGGCGAGTAATGTAGACAGATGCATACGTAGATGTGTACCGATACCTCGCTTCTTTGTCTATATATACAAGCTTCTCTGTAGTTGAATATACACGTAAAACCGACTTCGTATAGAAAGACATACACACCTATCGAGCTTAGTACATTTCCATACCTACGAAGAATGACATAGATCCACGCATACATGGGTATACATACAGAGAGAGACTGGTATATATATACCCACCCCCCATGTCTCTCTCTACACGTACACACATACACCCATGCATATGTGCGTAGACATATGTATAGGTACATATATACATGTTTCAAGGGAGTATAGAAGAGCAGAAGAGACTTACGTTTTCGCATCGAAGGTTGTGAGGCCTAACTCACATCCGACAGTAACCCATCCAGCCCGTCGATTGCAGTCACGGCCAAAGAGCTCGATTCTCCTTCTTCCTAGACAAAAGCGCTCTATGATATCATATAGCTCTGCTGGCTTTCTTGTACTGCCAATTTCTTCTTCTTCTTCACTCACGAGAATGTCTGTATCAAGATTTGCATGAATCAAGTGGGAGTCCTACCGAGCGCGACACCAAAGAGAGAGAGAAAGGAAGCGAAAGAAGAGAAAAGGAAAGGAAAGGGACAGAGGTCACCTGAGGAAAACCATAGTTGGTTACACTGGGAGGTGTGGACAGTACTCGAATAGAACCTCGAGAGATAAGCATGCAAGCAAGACATACTCATCATACCTTGGGGTGTACGTACGCGTCTCTATGTATACGCAAACGGCACCCGCATCTATATAGAGAAGAAGACGAGCTTATTGGCCAGATAGACGAA
>NW_027164608.1:1349-1748 GCF_002600585.1 Cystoisospora suis
AGAGAAGAAACGCGACACAGACACATAGCCAGAAAAGAGAAGTGCCACAGAAATCGAGAGAGACAAGGAGAAAGGAGTGAGAAAGACTGCATGCATGTATAGATACCTTTCTCTCTCTTGTTTCCTTTTTATTCCATTCTATCTCACTTGAGATCTTCTAACTAAGCCTTTGATTCCCATGAGACAATGCTCGGTCGTTCGTTGTAAAGCGCTTGTCTCATCATGATTGAGGTGACTGGCCATGTAAGATAAAACTTCATTCACATGCGAAGCCCCTTGGAGACGGCGTCTCTGAGCTGCCTTCTTATTAGTCTTCAACCAGCATATATCTTCGCAACGCCGGTATCCCCACTAAATTCAGGTAAAGACAAGAAAGAACAGAAGACACGCAAAAGAAAA
>NW_027164609.1:0-551 GCF_002600585.1 Cystoisospora suis
GTAATAACTGTGTTTCCGGTGTAGTGCTTCCTAGGGGAAGCTAAGAAAGGATGAGATAGCGTCCGACCGCCTGTGGATCGTGTTTGGTCTTTGGCGAGGTCCACCTTTTCTACACCGGGGCCGTCAAAGATTATTACACTTATGGTTTGGCCTAAGTCTGGCTTTCTCGGTACTTTCTTGTTTTACTGAATTTTACTGAGCTTCGAGGCTCCTGATAGACTTCTTTCTTCTTATGGCACCTATTAGGCTCCCCTAGGAGCCCTACTGATCTAGTGTGTACGCTATGCGGTTGCCTCGCTGCTTGGCGTGGCCGCGCGGGTGAGTCGGGAAGTCCGGTCGTTGCGAACTTCCAGAAAAAGGTATTGCTACCCCAATGCGGGGTTATAATAACTCCTAAAATCGTGAAAGGTGCCTAACGCACCTCGAATTATCGCTCTACGTGGCCTGGTCGCTGAGATCGGCCAAATTCGTGCTCCGCTCTACGCGAGTTGCGGGGTAGACGGCACCTGCGCCGGTCCGCTGCCATTTCGGTGCAAAATATCGATTTTCCT
>NW_027164610.1:0-290 GCF_002600585.1 Cystoisospora suis
ATGGAGAAAGGGGGTGACGGGACCACTATTGTGCATCAGTCGCTTTTGCGTACCGCACAGGCCCCCACGTTACTACAGGACAGTCACCCTACTTCGTAGTGTACGGTGTAGACCCCGTACTCCCCAGAGACAGGCAAGTAAACTCTGGAGCAGATACAGAGCCCCGACCACTTGTAGATAGAGTGCGCTATCCCAAACAGCTGCGAAATAATGTGTTTTAACAACTACACAAGCAGATAGAACACAGCAAGGCTGACCCTCAGCCGACTCGACTTATTCCAGGTGATTTA
>NW_027164611.1:0-329 GCF_002600585.1 Cystoisospora suis
AGTCAATCTCGGGCCGGTTGTCGTCGGGCGCACCATGGTAAAGGAACGCAGAGAACTTGGAAGGGGTGGAGGAAAGACAGTAGAGTTAGAAGGCGCGCCTATGAGTAGGTTTAATCAGGTTGGAAGTTCGGGAAGTGTGTTGGAGGATGGCCCAGCGACGGTCGAGGAAGGGGAGGAGGAAGGAAACCGGACCGGAATGAGAGCGGAAAGCTCACCGGAAACAGGTAATGACTTTAGGAACGAAAGTTCGGGTGTGGAACACCGTGGGGAAAAGATAAGAACGAGCCAGGAAGAGAATTTGACACTAAATAAACTCATTAGAGAGTCGA
>NW_027164612.1:0-227 GCF_002600585.1 Cystoisospora suis
CCCTAGAATCATTACACCAGGCCTCTTGGGCTCTACAGGCCCCGGCCGCAGATACATCTGCCTAGGGGCTTTGAGGCCGGACCGTGCGGTCCAGTGCGTCCCTCGTGGTCCCCTCTCTTTGCTCAATACCCTAAAACGAGCGTGCATCGCCATTTCAGGGGTCTTCTCGCCTGCGTGACTGTGGGGGCCCTCGATCGGCGTGTATGCGTGTAATGATTCTTGGTGTC
>NW_027164613.1:0-230 GCF_002600585.1 Cystoisospora suis
GAGTTGAATTCCTGTGAACAGAAAGGAGAATTTGTTGGACTGGGGAAAGATGATGTGTTATGACGTTGGATGGGGATAATACCGAGAGTAATACGACGAGGGGACCTTAAGGAAGGGAAGAATGAATCTACCCCACTCAGTGAAACAACATCCGTGTGTGCATCAGGACAAGGGAAGGAGTGTAAGAAGGTACAGGCTCAATCTACAGGGAGGAAGAATCCTCCAAGGAC
>NW_027164614.1:0-154 GCF_002600585.1 Cystoisospora suis
CGTCCCACCAAGTGACATAGCGGGCGCTCATGGGGCGACCGCTCCAAAAGACACCCGTACCGCTGCTGGCCTAACCGCCCCTTGCATCGGGACCCGCTCGGCTTGCCCAATCTGCAGTTCGCAGGGCTCTGTCGACCTGTGCCGACCCACCCCG
>NW_027164614.1:824-1191 GCF_002600585.1 Cystoisospora suis
CAGGTTGGAACGGTTTCACGTCACGTTATAAACACTGGCGATTCTCGAATACACCACGGAGCTCACAAACGCAGAGCCATCCATACGGGTCTGTCGAAACCACCACGCCTCCTCACACCTCCAAAATGTGGGAAAACCCCAAAACCCCTCACTACAGCGCATAATCAACGTCTCCTAATAAACAATTACCAGCAGAATCCCTAGGACCCACCTCCCGAAGGCCTGCGCGCACGGCCGATCCAATCAACGACGGCCCGCAATCCTAATACTAGGACGCCGCCAGGTTTTCTCCTCAAGAAAAGATCGCAGTTCGACGGCCATGAGGTCCTAAAGTCACACAGCGCCGAAAACACCACTGACCGCCGGC
>NW_027164615.1:0-1862 GCF_002600585.1 Cystoisospora suis
CATCCAACTCTCCAAAAGGTAGCAGATAGACCCCGAAAGAAACAAGGAGAGAGGCAGGGGAAGGAGGAAGAATCTAGATACAAAGAAACAAGATGAGCAATAGACGAAAGAGACAAATAGAGAGCGAAGAGAGTATGTATCTATGATGGATGCCTACGAGGAAAAGGGTACGGATGATAACGACCCAGGACTTGAGAAGGCAGAATGGAGGAGAGAAGGAAGCGGGGAGATCAGAAGAAGAAGAAGGATAGGGAGAACAACAATGAACCTTCTCTCTGCGGTCATTACCAGCATGATCAATAGATCTTCTTAAAGCGGGATGAATGGATAAGAGAAGTTGATCTACGAGTCCGAAAGACGAATGATAGGAGAACAAGAAGAGAAAGCGTGAAGAAGAGACGAGCAGATCTTCTTTCATTCGACCATTGAAGATGAATGAAGAAGGTATGTCGTGTGAAACGATCCAAGCGAAACGGGATAGACAGAAAGTTGACCTAGAAAGAAAGAGGAAGAGAGAGACAGAGAATACACACACGGGGAGGAGGAAACGCAGGGGCCATAACAGACTTGACACCTCCTCTCCCCTTCATCCGTCCTTCTACCTTCTTCATTCAATCTTTCTCTTTCTTTCTTTCTTCATATCTCCACTATATCAGGATAATAGAGGAAGATCCAGACAAACGAAAGAAAGAGTAAGAAGACTGCTTTAATTGAAAGATGGAATCCTTCACCTGTCAAGGATCGAGCACAAGAGAAAGCCCTCCTCCTTCTTCATCGAAGTACGAAGAAAGTGAGGCACACAGGAGCATCCTCGAAACCTTCTTTACCATTCAGAGAGGGAGAGAGCGAGGAGATTACTTCTCTCTCCCTTGTTGCTAAAGAGGAAGAAAGACTTTTCTTCTTCTTCTCTCTCTTCCTTATGAGCGAGAAGAAAGAAAAAAGAAGACTGGGAAAATGCAATCGGCTCCTGGCTGAAGAGACCTGCCGAATGAAGCGATCGAGACATCTCTCTACTGAAAAGGATGAAAGAACAAAGATGATAAGAAGAAGAAGAAAACACTTCCTTCTCCGGAGAACGACGGGATGGGTCTGTCTACTTCTTCTCTGATGTGCATGTGAAACACGTATCTATCTATATCTATCTATCTTATATATATATATGAATAGATGTATATATCTATATATAGTTTTATACCCACACGAATGCATTTTCATAGCTACACAGTATGTATTAATCTGTATTTACGTCAATACAGGCACTGACAAATTGCTATTGCCTTCCTCCCCCTCCTGTCGTCTTCTTCACGCGCCCCCAGTCTTGATCATAGATAGACGGACAGATGGAGGGAAAGAAGACTGGCTTCTTGTATAGGGGAATTGAAAGAAATGAATGAGACGCCCGAACTCGGCTCGAGAGAAAGACAACTTTCTTCCTCACTTCTTCTCCCATCCGTCCACTGTGTACGTACAGCATCAATCATTGCGTCATTACAATACACCCCGAGAAGACGACGGGCAAAGAGGAAGAGACCCAAGCGCATGCAACCATCGAGAAGAGACTACTCTTGACTAACAGAAAGAGAACGGGGAGAGGGAAACAAAGCGACAGCTGGAGGGGAATGAAAGAATGGTCTTCACTTTAAGGGGATTCTTCTCGAAGAATGAAAGAAAGAAAAGGCATACACCACACTCTTGCTTCATACATGTGATCACTGTCTCTTTCATACCACTAAGAAACCTATCACCTCGCCTCTCCCCTCCTCCCTCTCCATCTGTTCTTCTTCTTCCCCCCCCCCCCCCCCTTCATCTTGTTTTCGATCAAGACCTCTCTTTCTTGTTGAGAAGGGAGGCTTTCTTTTAGC
>NW_027164616.1:0-206 GCF_002600585.1 Cystoisospora suis
TACTACAAGGGCCGGGATTCCTCCCCTGAGCGTATTCGTTAGTGAAGGAAGTAAACAGCTGCTCATGCGGTACGCACAGCGAGCCGCGGCTTTTGAGGCTGCGAACCCTCCAGTGGTCAATTACGTGGTGGCCGCTGCAATGGAAACCCGCAGAATCGATGAAGAACAGACAGAAAAATTTTCAAAGCAGCAACGGAAATGCGTCC
>NW_027164617.1:0-273 GCF_002600585.1 Cystoisospora suis
GTCCTAGGTCCAGATCGGTTCAAGGTGGCAGGTCTGTTGGTGTCAATGCTTCCGACTATCCGTTCGGTGACTGAAGGGGGGGCAGGGGATCGCAGTCACTTTATCGGTCAACCTCCGGGGTCATTCGATAAGTTTCGGAGGTCACGAGTACCTCCCGTAAGCGCAGGAGATTGGGAACACCTCTGGGAATCGCCCGCTTAACCATTCGGTTCCTTCCTCTCCGGAGTTCCCAAGGTACAATTCACGGAGAACTGATCTCACCCTTCCTGGGTT
>NW_027164618.1:0-514 GCF_002600585.1 Cystoisospora suis
TTAAAGATAGGTAGATGGATAGAGAATACCTTTCTCTACCTCTGTATGTAGAAAAGGATGCAGATACTATGGTAGAGATAAGGCTCATCTTCTTTTTGTTGTTTTCTTTCTTGTGTGTTGTACTTCATTCTCCTTTCTCCAGAGAGCATGATTTCTTCCTTCTCTCTGTTTGCTTTTTCTTTTTCTTCTTGGGAGGGGGAGAGGACTCGACTGTGTATATATGCATGGGTATGTGGCGATCTACCTATCTGTAGATACATGATATATATAGATATATATATGGATAGATGCATAGGCATGTTTCTATTGTATGTGTAAGCCTTGTGTTGCTAGCGAAGACCATTCATACGTTGGCTTTACTCTGTCCGTGTATGTCGCGCTGAGAGGAAGAAGAAGAGAGAAGAAGCTTCGGGTTTGACGTGGTAGAGAGAAGAAGATCTCTTCTTTGTATGAAGGAAAGACAGATGATCTCCTATCAGATAGAGAAGGACAAGGAGAGAATGAATGAAAGAAA
>NW_027164619.1:0-157 GCF_002600585.1 Cystoisospora suis
TACTTCTCCTTCTTTTTCTTCCTCTCTTCGACTTCTTTACGCATGCGAAAAAGGATTTCTACACGTGTTCGTTATCCTTCTGTGGGTCGATATGTATCCGACATTGATCAAACTCGAGGAACAACTGTGCGTTAGCTAGGTGTGGATTTATCTAGCT
>NW_027164619.1:636-3180 GCF_002600585.1 Cystoisospora suis
GATAGATTAGAGATAGATAGAGATAGATAGATAGATAGATCTAGATAGAGAGTGTAACTACACTTGTCACAGTTTGTCAAGACTGGTTCGATTTCTCCTGCGTTTGAAGAAAGTCCTCGTCATTCATCCTTCTTCTTTTCTTCTTTTCTTTTAGCTCTTTTTCCTTCTGATCCATTGGTCAAGAATAAACACACGATACATCGACAAAAGAGACGGAAAGTTTCTGCATTGTCGGTTTTCCCAAGTGTCCTGGATTCATTCTTTTCGCACGGGGTGTATGTACACCTCACCACGGAGAAGCAAGGGAGTGTCAGCTTCTCTTGTTTATGTACACTTCATTCTTTCGAGTTATGCCCTTCCTAACAGCCGTCTCACGACTTCTGTACAGACAGACACCGTACATACACTCGTTGCATGACTTTCTTACGTTTAAGATTCGGTAGAGATAAGTGTCTAAACAAATAGATAGATAGATCTGTGTGTCGATGTATGTCTGCATTTCTCATTCATCTCTCTCTATTGATTCGTGAACAGATTTTTCTGTCTTTCATTTTCTATCTCTTCTCACAACGTCTTTACTTCACTCCAGCCCGCCCATCTTCTATCATCCTCTATCCCTCCTTATTCTTCTCTTGTTTCCTTTCTTTTCTCTTCCTCTTCTTCTCTCCTTGTCGCACACCCCCTGTCTAGACCTTTTCGTTTGTTCTCTTCATTCCTCTTTCTGCATCGTTATCCTGACGGATCCGTTTCTTTCATTCTTGTCTTTCACTCTCGTCTTGCCTCCTCCTTTTCTTTCTCTTTCTCTTCTTTGTATGTGAATTGCATGCAGATTCGTATATATGCAGCAGGAGGTTATCTAGAGATGGGTCGAGTGAACGGCAATCTTAACTTAAGCCGAGCTCTGGGAGATCTCGTATATAAGCAAGATTCCACGCTTCCTCCGGAGAAGCAAATTGTCTCTGCTGTCCCTGACGTCTTAGGAATTTATCGAGAATACGATCGCGATGAGTTTCTTGTAAGAGACCCAAAGAGATCATACCCCCAAAAAGAAAAAGAAGAAGAATCTGCCGGACAGCTCACTTTGCCTGTAGATACATAGAGGGCCGAACAAGGTCTATGTATGGATGGATATAAGTTCTCTTCTGAAACAGCGAAAGAAAGAAAGAGGAAGGAGGAGAAGGAGAACAACGAGGTGTAGACGGGGGAGCAGTGGTGTATGAGTATGGATGGATCATATGATCATCTACATGGGCATAAAATAGCCATGTATAGATCGAAAAGATAGAGTGTCCTATCTATCTTCAATCTATCTATCTATCTATCTCTAATCTATCTATCTATCTATCTCTAATCTATCTATCTATCCTTAATCTATCTATCTATCTTTAATCTATCTATCTACCGATCGATCCTTAATCTACCTAGCTATCTTCAGTCAATCTATCTATCTACCTATTTATTTATCTTGAATGTATCTTTACTGTATCTTGTGCTTATTCCATTCATTTCTTTATTCATTCATTCACTTATTCTTTCTTTAATTCTGTGTATGTTTTCTGTGTCTTTTTTCTTTCGTGTAGATCATTGGATGTGACGGGATTTGGGAGCTTCTCACGTCTCAAGAGATCGTCAATTATATCCGAAGACGTTTACAAGTAAAAGGAAGAAGAAGGGACATCTCTCCACTTCTTTTCCTCCTTCTCTTGCTTCTCTCTCTTTCCTAATGCTTTCCTTTACATCTATATCTCCACATACATACGCTGTCCATATAAATATATCTCTATGTAGGTCTGTATCTACATCACTGTTAGGGGTATCTATGTTTCTTACAGAGATGGATCTTCACACTCCTCGGTGTATATTATACGTCACAATTCTCGTGACTTGCCTCCTTCCCAGACAGAGCTACAGGAGTATGGGGCGTATCGTATCTCCATAAGTACATAGACGTCTATAGATATATATACATATATATGTAGTATGCGATAGATAGATAGATATATGTATGCATACACATAGACGTGCAAGGGTTCCTTCCACATGTCTCTTTCCTACAGCCATGGGAGTCTCTCTTCCTCGTGTAGACATAGATGTCGAGTCGTAGACACATCTGTATAGCTATAGAAATAGACACGTATGCTTGTCGATGAAAGGAATTGACGTTGAGAGCTCAGAATGAAGGATTTCTTTACTCGATCTAGACCTCGAGTGAAGGGACAAGTTTTCTACTTCCTCAACTGTGAGAGGGATGGAACGAAACATCGAATGTGCTTTCTGTCATAGATGCATGCACGACGAATGAATTAGGCAATCTTGATCTCCCGTCGTACACTAGGTGTATCTACAGAAGAATGAGAAGAAGAGATCTCCTCCAAGACTGCCTACGATCAGTGATAGGGTGGCGCATATATGTGACTCCTACTGGCTCTACATCTATCTTGACCCTACCCCCCCTCTGTCTATTATGCCTCTGTGTCGGGTCGATCTTGAATGTGTCTCTTCCTTCTCGTTTCTTCTCTTGTTCTTCCTCACTCTTTCTTTCTC
>NW_027164620.1:0-843 GCF_002600585.1 Cystoisospora suis
CTGCGTCAGCAGTAGTCAGCAGCACGAATACTACAATTTCCGAATTCCCAGCGGCTGGGAGTTCGAGCGACGCAGAGGCGGAAGATGTCGGCGAGGGTGACGATGACGCGTCGGGAGCTGTGGTGGGAGCGGCACCGGAATGGCACAAGCGGTTGCCAGGTCGCGGGCTTCTCTGGGGAAGGTTGGAGACTCGTTTTGAGACATGGCTGCAAAAAGTTTTCAACTCTGAAAGGTCAAAGCAGAGGTGCAAGGAGACAAAGAAGATTGGCCGTACCCCGAGCGCGGCCAACGGCGATTCTCCAGTGAATAGTTTCGGCTATGCCCAGTTCGCGGAAAACGGCGACTTTGCTTGGTTGGATAAACGCCAAGCGCTCTCAGTCATCGTGGGCCGTCCTCAGGCCATCCAAGTGGGAGCAGAAGACTTTTACATTCAAGGCACCTACGATGAGCTATCCGCGTTCCTTGAGTGTTTCTTGCGTTACGAGGTTATGGGGGCGAAGCTTACGCCCGAAGGCCACTGGACAGCAGACAGGCACTATGGGCCTCTTTACGTTCAAATCGAGAACACAAGAGACAATCTCTGGTCACCCTTTGGGGATGCAACTTCACCTCTTTTCCGCTGTGGGTTTGGCCACTTCTTGGGGGTTATCTGGAAGAGGACAAAGAAGCTGCGGGCGGAGTCATTTGATCGGGCACTGAGGAAGGTTGCTGCCATGAGAAGCCTGAAGCAGTTTCTACCCCTTGTGTCGAATGAGGAGTTGCTGGCAGACTGGAATCAGATCGAGGGAGCCCGCAACCGTGTGGACCAGATGCGTGCCGTCATATACGCAGTTAGTAGAGCTC
>NW_027164621.1:0-201 GCF_002600585.1 Cystoisospora suis
CCCGTATCCATCAGCATTTTGACTCGTATTCCTTCGATCGTGCCCCAGACCCTAGCACTCAAACGGTAGGACTCTCGCCTGGCGGAAGTCGATGAGTTGCGTAGTTCTTTGGATCTGGATTCCATCGGGCATGCCGCCGTGCAGGTGAATGATACCTTCTTACTTGGGCTTCGCCTGTGCGACAAGCCGCCTGATGGCGAA
>NW_027164622.1:0-1297 GCF_002600585.1 Cystoisospora suis
AAAGTCGTCTCGTCCAGTTTTGGAGAGCGCCCCTTTCCCTTCCGTCAACCTCCCAAGGGCGTCAGCTTTATTGCTCGTCGCCCGACAACATTATTACAGCAGCGGGCAGCAGCGTTTGAAGCTGCCAATCCGTCATCCGGCAGCTACGTGATTGCTGGCGCGGTGAGCAACGGAGCCGACAGGCGACAGCAGTTACGGAGGGACGAGTAAATGTAACGCGAGTTTGAAGTCGGGCTCCGCAGCTAGCCGTCTCTACGGGACGTGAATAGGCGTTCCCCTTTAGTTTCCCTTAGGAAACGTCAATCTCAAACACGGCGCTACCTACGTAGCGGAAGAGAGAGTCCGACGAAACACCCCTCGGCTACGGGAAGGCGGGAAATAGCTCTTTCCCGAAGATCTCAGCTGGGCTGAGTAAGCACAAGGTGGTAGGAGACGTGAGAACGAAGGTGGGCGAGAGGCGAAAGATGCCAGGCAGCCCAGGCGTCAGTCTGTTCACCACTTCGTCACGTAGAAATGCGTATTACCACTTTCCCTTTACGTTCACAACTTCTTAGGATTCCCTAGGATCCCTTGCACACACTCTTCAGCCACGCATGTCTCTCTTAACGCTGATTGACGTTTGCGACGTCGCGCAAGGAAAGGTGTTGATCGTCTCTTCCCGTTTCACACTGGAAGTTTTTACATGCACGCAGTTACCAACTCCCTGTTCTTTCAAATCCTCCCCTCTACTAGCCGCACAGGCCTTTGTTTTCACAAACTTCAACATCAAGCGTGCACCACACAGGCACTCACGCGTCGACTTCACACACAGAGTCTGAATTAGACGACCCTAGTCGCCCTAACACACCACACAGGTTTTCTCCGCTTAGGAAACACGAAAGTCGTTCTTCTCTTATTCCCTTTTGTTGAAAGTTAAGTTCCCCCCTAGTTCTCTTCTCGCTTTCTTTCCTTTTTTTCTTCTCCGTCGATCAACACCACCTCGGTGGTGTGTGTACTCCTGGGTCGATCCCGTGACCAGTGTGGTCCCGTGGTCGGCCGCGCCGGCCCGTAGTGCTGGTTGCCACTGCCCGGTAGCTATCACCTTAGTCATCGCCGGTCGCTAGTTATGATCTTTGCATGCGACTATATACTAACACTTCACTGTGTGTTCACCACGTCTAGTCGCTCCTTACACTTATTGCATGCAGTCTCACAGTTCACTGAGTTGCTTCACTTTGTCAGGTAGCTTTGTCATTTTCTACTTGTTATAGTAACACGTTCTTAGCACTTCCTCACTCTTTCTCTCCACTTATGTATT
>NW_027164623.1:0-510 GCF_002600585.1 Cystoisospora suis
ACAGACAGTGTGTGGATCTATAGAAATGCGGGACGGGTAGTAGTCATGCTATAGATCCACACACTGTCTGTAGGTAGGATAAACGTAGACGTATAGGCGTGTGTATGGAGTCTATGTATAGCGGGAATGTGTATGTGTCTTTCTATCTCGATATTTCGATGATGTGTATGTGGAGGTCTTGAGAGGGTTTATGAAGAAGAAGAAGAGGAGAGAAGACAGCCGGCGGGAGAGTCGTAGATATCTGTCTCTATCTATCAAAATGTATACATATACCTAAGGAGGGAGAGAGAGAAAGAGAGCCATTTGTCTACCTATCTTTACTCTGTCTATTTGTCTATTTCTCTATCTAAGTTCATCACTGCAGCTGAGTCTCTGTATGTCGTGGATATGTAAGGTAGGAGTTGAGACCTGAACTCTCACGCAAGTCTATGGTGTGTCTTATTATTCTTATGTTGACGGAGATCAATCGATACAGTGGAAATCTGGACAGTTCTTCTTCTTCTTCTTCCT
>NW_027164624.1:0-1113 GCF_002600585.1 Cystoisospora suis
CATCCCATCCTAATACATGCGCTTCACTTCTGAAATACACAATCCCTCCTAGCTTCACACGATACATTCATACTTTTCTCTGCCTCTCCCTATAAGTGTAGATGCAGTCTCTACATATTCATATATTTAGTTGGCTTCCAAAGAAGGAGAAAGGGAGAAAGCAGTGTGAGAAGATAGGAAGATAGCTGGGAGGAGAGAGTGAGTGGACTTTACCGTATTTCTATATCCTCTGCTTCAATCGTGAAAGGATTTGAAGAAGGCGAACCAAAGAAAATCTGCCACGAAAACTTAGCTNNAATTGGGCGGGCGAAAGAAAGAGATGAGAAAGAGAGAAGAGAGAAAGAAAGAGATGAAGAGATCACCACCCCCAGATTGTCTGCATGCACACACATCTCCACATCCGAGAAACACAAGAAGACCATTAACAGAAAGAGATTAAAATACACGTAAGCATCATGTACACTGGACGTCTCGATCCAATCTCGTTTTATCGAAAGATACAATCCATGTGCAATAGCAATGAAGAAACATCTTGAACGAGAGAGAAGTAGATCTCTCTTGAAGTGAGATTCCCCCATAAATGTCTACACATTGGGGAGGGTTGACCATAGACGGTATTTTACAATAGATAAATAGAGACAGGTGAATATAAACACATACAGACACGTCAAGCCGACAATGAGATCGACGAAATATGATCTCTCACTCGGTAGGTGTATATACACCACAAAAGGAAGAACACAGGACAACCACCTCGTGCCTCTCTACCGCAGACAACTTGGCGCTTCACTATATCTCCTTCCCTTCTTTGAAATAAACAAGAAAAGGAGGGCTCCTTTGATTCAGTCGAGATGATCTTCAGAGGTTCACAGAACTCTTCACAGATTGATGATAGAGATCTACTTACATCGGCTTATAAAGGGATATGCATTCATCTCCTCATGTGTGTGAGCTTCATATGCTTCAAGAGCCATCTACAATCGACTCGTTAGAGATGCACATAGACCAGCCCAGTGGTAAGAAGGAAGACAGAGAGACCAAGAGACTCTCATAATAGGACCGAGAGCATATACATCGTCGCTCGTAATGTATACATAGACATACACACATACA
>NW_027164624.1:1166-1397 GCF_002600585.1 Cystoisospora suis
TACATACCGAGAGATACATATACGTGTATGCAATACAGAGGCAGAGAGAAAGACCCAGATGAGTGACGTAGAGATTTCATGAGAATTGAAGGGAGAGGAAGATAAAGAGAGCGAAGAAGGAGAGTTGGTACGAGATATGTAACAGTAGTGTGTCTTACTTTGGCGATATTTGAATAATCTACAGCGAAGGGGATTTCAGCGAGGTCAAATAGCTGCTGAGGAAAAGGAATA
>NW_027164625.1:0-149 GCF_002600585.1 Cystoisospora suis
AGAAAGAAAGACATAAAAAGAAAAAGAAAAGAGTCTCTTCCTTCTTCCTCTCGTACACAGACTATGCGTTATACATATATATGTACATACACTTAAAGAAAAAGATGTATCTAGCGTCAGGCGATTTATCTTTATCTACCTTTAATCTA
>NW_027164625.1:634-818 GCF_002600585.1 Cystoisospora suis
ATGTATGTAGTTTCGATGTATCTGTATGTATAGGGTAGGAGGTAAATTACCTAGGTGTAAGACGTCTCCGTGTTTGACCCGTTTGCTTATGCCTGGAGTTTCTTCATAGGCACTCCCTACCATCTCTATACCAGGACAGAGATCGCGAAGCTCCATATTCCCTCCTAAAGACAGAAAGAAGAAG
>NW_027164625.1:1297-1476 GCF_002600585.1 Cystoisospora suis
AAGAAAAGCAAGGTAAGACATCTCTTCACTCCTTCCTTAATCATTCATTGCTCTGTTAAATAGGTATTTAGTTGGTTAGGTAGTCCTTTTCTTTGCTCTTTTCTTGTCTTTACCTTTCGAGGTTCAGCGGGATCAACGCATGCGGCATCTTTCGTCTCTCTACACAAAAGAAAAGAAAG
>NW_027164625.1:2087-2219 GCF_002600585.1 Cystoisospora suis
ACCTATCCAGATCGTTAGATAGATTGAAGGTGGATGGCTGGATTGAGCAAATACGTAGATAGCACCACAAGTATACATATGTGATATACATGTAAGCATTCAGAAAGATCCGGCTGCAGCTCTACAACTGTG
>NW_027164626.1:0-169 GCF_002600585.1 Cystoisospora suis
ATCTATCTCTTTATTTAGGGTTGAGGGACCCAGTCGAGTTTTGTTGCTCTGTCTAGAGATAGCTAGCTGTCTACGTATCCGGATCAAGAGTAGTACCGGGACTGTCTGTCTGTGTGTCTCTTATCGCTTTCATACAGAAGTAAACAGATACATAGATAGATGAATAGAT
>NW_027164626.1:581-859 GCF_002600585.1 Cystoisospora suis
TCCTCCTCCTCTTCTTCTTCTGCAGCCAATCCGTCAGGAGGAGGGGGGGGCGGGCGCCATAAGGGAGAGGTCTCTTCTCCAAATCACTCGAATGGCTCTTCATCTTCTTCACGCGATAGTCGGCTTCACGTGACTAGCGCAGACGGGAGATCGAGAACCTCTCCTTCTCCTTCTTCGCAGCAACAGGGATCGGGAGGAGGCTACTACAGTCCTAATGGAGGGGGTGGAGAAGGAGCGACTGCAGGACAGAGAGCTCAAGTCGCTTCCTTCGCTTGAAG
>NW_027164627.1:0-258 GCF_002600585.1 Cystoisospora suis
AGACCGGCGAGAAGATTCATTCTGAAGGAGGAGAAGATTTATTATGGAGGAGAAGATTTATTCTGAGGAGGGAAGATTTATTCTGGAAAGAAGGAAGATTTATTCGGAGAAAGGAAATTTGTTCTGAGGGAGAAGACTTATTCGTGGAAGGAAGGTTATTCTGAAAGGGGAGATTTGTTTCGGTGAAGCGATTTATGTTTTCGGGGGAGAACGAAAACCTTCTGGAAGGGAACAACCTTTTTCGGGGTAGACTGAAGT
>NW_027164628.1:0-273 GCF_002600585.1 Cystoisospora suis
GGAGCCCAAAGAGGAGACCAGGGAGAAGATTCATTCTGAAGGAGGAGAAGATTTATTCGGAAAAAAAGAAGATTTATTCTGGGAAGAAGGAAGATTTATTCGGAGAAAGGAAATTTGTTCTGAGGGAGAAGACTTATTCGTGGAAGGAAGGTTTATTCTGAAAGGGGAGATTTGTTTCGGTGAAGCGATTTATGTTTTCGGGGGAAAACGAAAACCTTTTGGAAGGGAACAACCTTTTTTTTCGGGGTAGACTGAAGTCTTCCTAGTCATTTT
>NW_027164629.1:0-288 GCF_002600585.1 Cystoisospora suis
CGTGCCCCAGACGTTGCCTCATCTCGCCAGGTTTGTGCTGGGTCCTTCTATTAGCCTCCTGGCTAGCTCCCCTCTCTAGGGTGGGGCCCGCTCCCGGCGGGCCCGGTCGCCGCTCGCCGGTCGCCCGGTGGCGGTCGAACTCGAGCAATTTTCTCTGAATTCGCGCGGTTTCTCCTTGATCTGACCAAAAATTCGTGTTCCCTGAGCTCGAAACCCCTCGTACTTTGCTGGAGAGGTGGCTCGGTTTTTGAACCTTAGGGTAAAATAACTCTTGGATTCTCCCTCTTG
>NW_027164630.1:0-147 GCF_002600585.1 Cystoisospora suis
AGAAGTAATAGAAATCAAATCAAATAGCGAGGAAGAAGATAGTAGCGATGTGAGAAACCAACGGAGGAGACGAAGGGCGCTGCTTAGAGAACAGCAGCTGGTTGAGCGCCAGATCAAGGGAATGGGACAGAGACCCATAGTAGAGGA
>NW_027164630.1:618-978 GCF_002600585.1 Cystoisospora suis
GTATGATTTTTTAACAAAGGTGGGGGCGTTATGGGACTTCCGTGATCGTACAGTGCAGTTCGTGAGGGAAAGTGCACCTAGTGAAATTAAGAAGACGCCTGTGTGGCAAAACGTGTTGAGTAAAACCGAGGTGAAACCATTATCTGTGCCCGGTGTACCGATAGATTATCTACAAGCTCTTACATGGGTAGGGAAGGAATCGTTGAGGAAGATAGAAGCGACAGAACTTTATCGGGCCAATGCGAAGAATAAAGCTAAATTTGTGAAGGGAGTAGGGCCGGCGTCAGTACAGAAGGAGGAAGGGTCAGAGTCCGAACCGTTGAAGGATCCTATGTATCTGATTATGCCGCCGCCGAAGGA
>NW_027164631.1:0-583 GCF_002600585.1 Cystoisospora suis
TAATCTATCTATCTATCAATCTATCTATCTATCTATTAATCTATCTTTAATCTATCTATCTATCTATCTTTAATCTATCTATCTATCTATGCCTCGTGTTCCGTTGTCTGGTTACGTGTAGAGGAGTGTATTTCTATTTCTTGCGAGTATACATGGCTATATACCTATCTATATTCACATATCTATATATACATCTCTATAGATCTCTATAGTGACGCCCCATCTATGGATATAGATATATTATACACATAGATATACATACATATCTATATATCTACATATATATATATATATATGTATATATAGATATGTACATCTACCGATGTGTACTATCCTTTGAAACATTTATATGTATATGTATAGATGTGTATGTCTGTATATCTGCGTTGTCTGTAGGGAGCGGTAAATCGACGATAGTGCAACTTCTGCAGAGACTTTACGACCCAGACGAAGGAAAGATCTTCATTGGAGACACGTAAGCTGCCACACACCCTACGTAGAGAGAAAGAGAGAGAGAGAGAGATAGGGATAGACATAGACATAGACAGATAGACAGAGATAGGTAGATAGATAGATCAATAGA
>NW_027164632.1:0-286 GCF_002600585.1 Cystoisospora suis
TCTGATTCCTCTTTATTTCCTTCTTTATTCTTTTCAATGGTACTATTTCCAGATTAATCACGCCATCACAATCTCCTCGCTCTATCCGTCTTCGTCTCTTGACGTTGGAAACCTCCTATTGCTTCTTCCACCGCTGTTGAAACTCGAAACGGCGTTTCGTCTCCTTCTGCTATTTTTAGTCTTGGTGAGTCCTCTTAGGTTGCCTTCTTCGCTCGCCCTCGGCTGATTTTTCCACTTCGGGTACTTCTTGTTTGATCTCCTGCTGGTGGTTTTCCCTCTTTTTCTC
>NW_027164633.1:0-333 GCF_002600585.1 Cystoisospora suis
TTCGATCAAAGTTTGAATCAATTCCTTCAATTTACGCAATCTTTCTTCCGACATAGGATATTCCTGACGCCTGTAGTTAGGCACCAACCCTGGAATGATTCCAATATGGTGTTTGTGTACCCTTTCAGTGATTCCCCCTGGGGGGATCTCACGAAACACATCCGCATACGAATCTAGAAGTACTCTAAACCTCTCTTCCAGCACACTCCCTCTGCTCTTGAGGATCTCACTGGGTAATTCGCTCTCAGCGTGCGTGTACGCCTTTACACATTGCGCATTCATGATGGGTTCGTCTACAGCTACTTTGACAGCCATTACACAATTGACCTGTTT
>NW_027164634.1:0-591 GCF_002600585.1 Cystoisospora suis
GCTGCTGCTTGGCTGATCCGCCCCATACCTGCATAGAGACGTAAAGGGCCGAACGGCTGATGCGATCCTTCTTGACGCAGGAGGTCTCGATGTCGAAGTGTTCCCCGCAGCTGCGATAGCACATCGCAGAGACGAGGGCAGCTGCAGCGGGAAATATGGCCCCCAACTGCCAGGGTTATGCTTCTTGGAAGTGCGCTTCGCCCCGGTCTCGCGGGAAACTGCGATTTGCTACCTCTTAACCCCGCGCAGAGTTGAACAGCATTATTCTAGAAACCGTATCTCTAGAGGTTTCGCCGAGGGCTTCGTACCCACTTGACGGGCAACACGGACTGAGACTGTGCATCGAACAGGCTCAGTCCACCAGCCCTCAGGCCAAAGAACGTACCGAGCTGCAAGAAAGCCCGACCAAAACTCGTCGCTCTCCGGCGAATCACCGAGCGCAAGATTGAACAGATTCAGCGCCACTATATCGGTCCTGCGCAGTGTGGATGAGAGTACATATAACAAATCCTCAAACACGATGTTCCGTCCGGAGCGATCAAACGCGAGGCGATCCCGAACAACCAGCCGCAGGCCACCGTGCGGTCGGGG
>NW_027164635.1:0-7106 GCF_002600585.1 Cystoisospora suis
TCCGCTGCCGTGAGCGATGCCTGAAATGCAATCACCAGAAGGAAATCCATTGCAGCCAGGCATCGCTCACGGCAGCGGAGGTAGTGGCCAACGGCACGCTCGGGGGGGAGGCAGGAGGGCAATGGCTAGTCTGAAGGGAAGCGAGTGTGCTATCCCGCTTGAAAATAATGGTGTTCCCCCACCACCTCCTCCTCCACCCGTAATAAGTAGGAAGAAGGGTGAGGCGCACCTAACTGGTGGCGGCCCTGCCTCGGTCCACGGACCCGGGTGCCCGGGTTTTCAGAACGATTCGAGGGCTTTCCCAGTTTTAGGGATGTGCGCTATTCGTGCAGGTGGTCCCGGCTACGTAGTCGAACAAAGCAAGAGTGACGTACCGTGCTCGAGAGGTCACCCTCTGGAAGGAGCGCACTGCAGTGATAATCCGTTTGCTCAATCAAGTGATGTAGTTTCGAGGACGTACAGCCAGACACCTCAACTCTACGAGGTAGGAATCCGTGGTGGTGGTGGCTTCGAAGCAGCCGACAGCGGGAGTCCCCTCTCTCGTGGTGGGGCGAGCGTCGATCGACCGAGTGGGGGAAGGGGTGCGAGTAACCCCAGCGCGCTTGAGTGCATAGATCCGACACGGTACAGGGTCGAATGTCAAGCACAGGTCTCCTCGAACAACGCGGTCGTCTCGAACGTTGATAACAATAGAAGCTGGGGCCTGACCAAGCGAGAATCCAGGGATGGAGGAGGGATAGGTGCAGTATCGGATCAGAGGGAAGGAGCGTGGACAACTGCACAGTCCCCCTTGTTCGGCAAAAGAGAACGGAGGGAGACAAAAACTGATACAGGAGAGGAAAAGACAAAGCGACTTGCGGAACAAGACGGGGATCTGTTTGCGATGTCTACGGTGTCTCCTGTGTCCCCTTCCCCGACCGCCTCGCAGATCCTGAAACGGCGTGGGGGAGAGAATTCTTATCTTGCTGGAGAGTTCTCAGGTGGTGTAGGAACGCCTCAGATGGACGGAAGACGGGGGGGCAGCAGGACGATGAGAAGTCCGGAAGCCGGGGCGAAGCCGACTCTTCCCTGTACTTTTTTTTGACGACGAGAAGAGCGCCCTAGGGTCTAGGGATTTTCGCTCAGTTTAGGGTCGGGTGACAGTGGGTGGTGTCGGACGTGCCATCGATATTCAGTCCGCGAACGCGTATGTACCTCGGGAAGAATTAGGGGCTCACTCTTCGTCCGTTCTAGGTTCAGTAGGCGTCTTCTGTTTGAGAAGTCTCATAGAAACTAACGGCGTCGCGGTTTTCGAAGAGGGAAAAATGACGCTTGATCACGTGCAGTTGGACTGCTCTGCAGGGGAGAGCAGAATTCGCAGAGGAAGAGCATTCGTTCACGAGAGCGCGCTCTTGACCGGAGTCTCACGCGCATGCATGCGACCCGTTATGTATAACCCGCCTCGGGCGTTAGTGATTGACGCACCACACGCAAGGAAAGCAATCTCACGGGGGCCAACAGCTTTGTGGAAGCATCTCGTCAGCTGCGTGTTTGTTTCCTACCGGGTGCTGTCGCGCGTTGCGACTGCGTGCGTGTCAATTTGACGTTCACCGGTCGCGCTTTTTCCAGGACAGAAACCTCAGTTTCGACGCTTTTTTTTTCGGTTGTCTCCGGTGCGTATCGTACACGGAGCAAGAGGGACGGAGACATTCTCGACGAAACGCCTGACTGACTGCAGATGTGTGCAGCTGTCCCGGGTGCGTAGCCCCAGTTCAGGGACCGCTATGGCTACGGTAGTAGTTTTTGACGAAGAGGGACGTCTTGTCTTCGTATATAGTGGGACACTTTGAAAATGTGCTACGTTTTGACAAGCATCAAGGGAAATTATATCGAGGGTATTAGTCGCTGTTCGTTTCACATAAGGTAGGGCTTATTCTAGTTTGGTATCCTTTCATTGCTACATACTGAAATTTGAAGTCTCATCGGGGGTTTTTCGGTGTCCGCGGGCTGGAGCCGAGCAGTCGAAGTCTCGTTTGTGAGACTGCACGCTTGGCGTTCGTCCTGTGTCTAGAACGCCCTACTCTGCTGGCTCTTTCCTGTCGCATCCATACCACAGTTGCTTTCCTGGGATTGTCTTCCGCCCCCATCGATTACTCGGGCGCTGGCGTCTCTTGTCGCTAGTAATTTTCCTGGCACAGTTCTTAGGCAAGGTTATTGTCGCGTACAGTCATGTTGACTTGGTGGCTGGCAAATACCCGCGTGGACTCCAGCAATGCTTTTCATGCTCCAGAAGTTAGGCCCGTCGGTACCAGCCGACAGCAAAGAACCAATGTGTTGTAGCGTTCTCTGTTTAGGCATCTGGGGTGCAGCTGTTTCGCTCTACTCCGAAGTGTTTCTTGGTGACGTAATCTAAAGATGCAAGAGAGCGCACTAGAAATGCAGAGTCATTTTTCTCCTGCCTGGACGGCCGCATTATACGTGTGTTTTCGTCTTCCCCGTGCTTGGTGGAGCACCTCACCCAGTTGGAGGTTTCAAGGAAGAACCTTTCGGAGCCGCAACTACTTGCGGAGTTACTAGATAGGTGTCTGGAAGTTACGGTGGCGGCACGATATTTCGGAATCTCCTCGCGGTCACAGGCAAAGTCAGAAAGAAGAAAAACCGAAGCTGAACAACCGGCTTCTCGTTTGGGCGGCAATACGTTGACGGGAGCGGGACAGGAGCGAAAAGCTTTAGGGCACTAGCGGCGTCGAATGCGGAGCGAAGGGAGCGTGGAGACGTCTGTTGAGGGAGAGAAATACCAGGGTACTTGAGACGGCGCTCCTTTGATTTGGTTGTTTGTTGCGGTGGCATGGGTTAGCACGTGCGTCTCTCTCTAGATATTAATCAGCACAGTGTTTTTCCTGCCCCGGGCGCAGCACCAGGTGCAATTGTTTTCAGGCTCATGTCTCACTCTTAAGGGCTCGTCAAGAGGTGATAGGTGGTACACGGGGAAGGCGGACCTGTTTTTGTCTGAGGCAAACTGGGGCAGGTGGAGGGTGGCTCGCTTTGTTTGTCAGCTGCAGTCATGAGGGCCAGACTGGTAGTGCTGGCGAGCAAAGATACCGAGGGACTGGCAGAGGAAGGCGCCGGAGCGAGAAGCAGAGAGGGAACTACTTGTGGAGTCCAAAGTAATCTAGGGAGAAATCTAGGCGGTGTTCTCTTTGTGGGGTGCGGAATGGAGGAGGAAGAGACGTACTTTTCACGTTATCCAGATCGGGAAATATGGAGGACCGCAACGTACAATTTAAGTTAGATAGCATTCTCCACTTCGGCAAGCATCGTATCTACGCGACTGTCCTCTTTTTCTTTGCAGAGGCTTGAGATCCATTCGTGTTGTTGCTGCAAAAGCACATTGTCCAGACCACCGCCTTTTGCGATAGAGCTGGGTTCATCTGTAAGGTGTTTGTTTGCCGTATAGTTATTGCTCCGGTCGTGCACTTACCGGCTGTGGACGGGCACTGTTCTTCAACGCAAGAACAGGTACTGTGGGACGCAGCTCTTCCACTGCCGCGCCCTATACGGGCCTACATCTTTTGTGACAGGTCGCGGACTCCGGGATTTCCGAATTGCTGTATAAGCTTCATGATCCCCGTATACTTTTGTAGTTGGCATGCGGCTGGGCTTTCTCCGGGTTTCTCGGTTTGTGTGAAGAACTGTCTCTGCGTTTGCGCTCATATATATATATACCCGTGTCCTTTGTTACCGTACGAGTTGAAGTGCCTGTTTCCGCTTGTCACGGGCATGGTATGATTTCGTAGAAAGAATCATAGAGCGAGCGTTTATCTCAAGTGCCGCTCTCTTGTTTTCTACTCAGTTCACTACAATCCAGGCTGGGTTTCTTTTTGATTTCAGTTCCAGTGTGCTACTTTTTTCTGTGCACACTGTGTCTTCGTTTTACCAGTGTCCTGTTCCACTCTGTATCGCTAGTAGGACAATTTCATTCCACGAAAAAAGAACAGTACAGTTTGCTCCAGACTGCAGCAGCCGGCGACTGTTAGCCTTCTGCGTGAGTTCATGCACGTCAGAGGGGAGCGCTGGGTGACAAGTTGTTTTGCGGGACGGTCCGCACCCTTTCGAAGTCGTCTTGGTTGTGTATTTTTGCCGTGTCGTTGGAGACGAATTGACCATGCAGCCCTCTCAGAGGGAAAGTGACATTTCTTTCGCCAACTCTACTCTCTTAGATGTCCTTTGTCAGCACCGGGATCTGGCGCACAGTTCGGGGCAGCAGAGACAGCATAGCATGCTTGTAGGGAGTGTTTGTCGGTGGGGATAGTATGTGCGTAGTTGCCGCCCTAACTTTCGATGGCATTTGTTGCCACCTCTTCATTATTTCTTGTAGAAAAGCGCTCTGTTTTCCGCCGTCCGCTCGGCTCTTGTGTTTGTGTGTTAAACTGAAGGTGCGGATCTGTAGGAGCTGGTGGTCTCTCACCCAGGGTTTGTCCGAGACTATTGTTCACCAACCAGAGAGTCCCTCCCGTGGCCTTCCCCCCCGGACAAGGTGTGTGCCGGAGAAACGCTCACACGAGATGTGCATAACAATGTGTTCTACTTTTTGTGTAACTTGCACACAATTGTTGGTGTTTTGTCGTGTTTTTTTCCGTGGTGTGGTCCGGAGCTTCTGGTCGTCACCGGTGCCGTGCTGGCGCTAGGTAGGGTATAGCATTAATACGGCGCGTACACGATGGGCGGGTGGAGTTTTCTTTTCAGAGGGTACAACCGGCAGACCACTTTTCGCAGGCGCGAAGACGCGTCCGCTCCCGGCGTTACCTACCGGTGTAAGGAGGCATGAGTTTCTACCTGACAGCACTGTCATTTGGAGAAATGCACATCTTGGTCCGCGATCACCGGCGCGAAAGTGGTGACCTGATATTGTTGGGCAGCGACCGGTATGATAGTGTTTCGTAGTTGGTTACGGCCGAGACTTCTCTTCCACAGCCGAGCTTCTGTAACTGTCTTCTGTGCCTGTCACGTACGATTTTGTAATGTTCTACGAGCGCGTCTGTGCGGCAGGAGCACAGTGCTTTCTGAGTTCGATGACGCGTATGAGCTGATGTGCGAGCCACCAGTGTCGATTAGCACTGTGCCGGATAGCGGGAGACGGCAGGGGTTGCAACGCCAGAGCCCCGTGTACTATAGCCCGTACAGCAGCAGGCAGTGGAGGTGGCGACCGCGGCTGTCAGTCTCTCAGTCCACCTCCCCTTGCTCCCAGGTTTGCAGTCCGGTTATCTTAGTCATAGTCGAGGCTGCACGGAGAGCGGGCGCCATTCAAGATTCCGTACCTGGAGAAAGCAGTCCCGGAGTCGCCGCACAGCTGCGGGTCGGTGCTTGCGAGTGTGGTTCCTGGTGCAGACATCCGGCTCGGCCCGGGGGGATGAAAAAAGCAGATTGCCACTCGTGTGCTTTGTGAACAATCGCCCGGCGGCAGACAATGGTCTTCCCCCGTGGAATGGTGGTAGGCGACGGCTTTCCTTTGATATCACTTTGCCCCTTGTGCGAGACCTCAGTTTGGTTTGCTACGCGGTAAGCGCACAACTTGAGAAGCAAACACCTGCCCATTCGTTCGCCTCATGCTGATATTCATTCTCAATATCGCGTTAAACCTAAAAAAAGACGGCGCATCTCGCGCCTTCTGCAAACAGGGGCAGGGCTCCTGGCACCCCCCACATAGATGCTCGTTTAATAGGTCCAGCACACTGCTTTCCCCGGTGAACAGCCGGATTCCGCACAAAGTCGGTAACCTCACGAAAGTGTCACCTCAGCGAACTTCACGGACACGTGCCTTTCATGGCATTTGAAATTGAGGCTCGCCGGGAGAGGTAAGACAATGAGAGCGCGCAGAACCAAAACAAAAGCTAATACCCGAAGCCCGAAGTGCCTCCCTCAAATTTGCAGCCGGCGCACTGCCGTCGTCGACTGCTGTGCTCCGCAGCGGCTATGGGTGAGTGACATCTTCAGAGGAGTGCCCTGGTAGTTTTCGGGGAATTGTAACATAGGTAATGAATGCAAGGAGAATGGAAATAACCGCTTCGGTATATGGGACTCACCGAGGACCAGCGGAGTCTCAGGCTGGCGGTGCCCCTCGTAAAACCTCATTCGAGTGTCATGCCCGCCAGTCACAGCTCACTCTCTCGGGCCACAAAAGTAAAGACAAGCAGCTTGTGGTCCTCCTATGCAGTTACCCATAGCTGGCAAGAGTCAGTTTCACCGATTCTCTGAACACTGCAGCTATACTCAGCTAGCGCTTCTCTCAACCTGGGCGGGCGATGCGTTGTGTAGCCGAGTGGGTTAGCTGCCCGACTAGGAAAGACGGTGACTTCCTGAAGTACTTTGAAAACCTAGCCCCTCTTGCTGCAGTCTAGCACTCAGAGACTGCGTGAGCAGCGCCAAGCGTCGCACTTCTGCCTTGAACTTCTTCCAGAAGCCTTCAACTTTCTGGGGCGTATACCCGCGCTCACGTGTCGCGGCGATAGCAGCAGAGAAGGCTCTTTCCAGTTGTAGCGCCGAGTCATGTCTCATCTGTCGTAAGCGCTCGCAGCTCAGACCCACATAGGAAGAGGATTCTGTCATACCAGATAGACGGAACCCACTCTCTCTGACCAGAATGAACAGCGCGTCAATCTGCTTCAGCAACAACACCTTGTCAGCCGAGATGTCTGAAACCACACGAGCACAGTCAGAGAAATACACCAGAGCCGTCGCATTGCGCTTTGATCGTACCTCGCCGCTGTACTTCATAGGACAAGTCCATCTCTTACAAGTGTACGTACGCCATCCGCTCACTGAGTGTTTCCCCACAATGCAGGTGTTACTCCTTCTATACTGTTCTGCGGCCCGTGGTTGACGCAGCCGTAACGAAACAGACCGGACAAACGCGAGTCGGTTGTGTTAATTTGTTGGCTTTTTCTCCTCGATTCGCCGGGTTTCATTCTAGCACTTTATACAGAAACACTTTCTTTCTGCGAGCTGCGACGGGGTGGGGGAACAGTGCTCGGAACCTCGCAGTCTCACGGAGCAATGTAGAAGACTTTGTTTGCATGTGCTCCCTTCTATCCGCATGCCTAGCACCACGGACGTTGTAAAGGCTGCCG
>NW_027164636.1:0-121 GCF_002600585.1 Cystoisospora suis
CCCTAGAATCATTACAACTGGTGAGTCGCGCAAGCGCTGTCTTGGTGAACGAGTCACAATCATAGGCAGTCACAATTTTACTCTGATGGGGGGATTGCATATAACATGATGTATGGCTGCG
>NW_027164636.1:643-786 GCF_002600585.1 Cystoisospora suis
CAAGCGCGTCAACGGCAATGCAAAGGAAGTAAACTGCAGCACAAACACCCGGTAGTACGACGCAAGACCGATGGACCGTTTCACCTGATGCTTATCCCTCAGAGGCGTATCCCATGTCACCAACGCTTCTATCTTTTGTGGAT
>NW_027164636.1:1280-1801 GCF_002600585.1 Cystoisospora suis
GACGCCAAGAATCATTACAGCGTTGCTTCCAGTCGAGCTGTACCTATCTGACTCGTATAGATAGAGCAATGTTGGGAGCAGTCCCACTATTTGAAGTAATAGAATTTGTTGGCCTTTGCTACTCGGAGTTAGTCGAATTCAATGTGACTAGCACGTCGTTCACCTCAGGCAAGTTGGCTGAGTTGACGAGAAGCCGATTGCCGCGCCGCCGAGACCCAGCGCGACTCCGCTGATAAAGGTTCGTTCATGCCAAACTTTGCTGACCTACGTTGCAACCTTGTCAGGGAGGGAGGGTTAAGGTTTCTTTTTCGTGAGTTCAAGTATCTTCGTTCCTGTTATTAATTTTCTTCGTAAGGAGATTAGCGAGAAAAAGTCGTCGCTTCCATTTCGCGTGAGCGCCTCTTTCGTTACCGTCAATCTCCCAGGGCGTTAGCTCTTCCGCCCGTCGCGCGAGAACATCATTACGTCCGTTGTAATAAAGCTAAGACCGCAGGGGGCCGTTGCCGACAACTGACACAATG
>NW_027164637.1:0-336 GCF_002600585.1 Cystoisospora suis
CGGGAGCCTCTAGTTTGACGACTTCCGACAAAGTGCGCGTGCGTGCCCGTTTCTGGCGCACCTCCAACAAATTAAAGGCTATGCGCCTGACCCCTGCTTGACTGTTTTCATTCTCTTCCCTGCTGCTGCCACGTTCCTGCCCGTGGGGCACCGAGGCCGCCACTGCTCGTAAAGAACCAACCATTGTTCATCCTCTGCGGCTGCACCACCTACCGCTCCTGTCTGGATGCCCTGCTCCTCGGGTCGCCTCGATGCCCACTCTCGTTCCCTGCTCGCCTCCACCTGTCGATCGTCTCCCGTGTGTCATTGAACGCATGGGCTAACTCCTAGCCTCTT
>NW_027164638.1:0-261 GCF_002600585.1 Cystoisospora suis
TTTCTTTCTTTCTTTCGTTCCCTTTTTCTTGTTAGGCTGAAGCGAAGGCAGCAGGTGTCGATGCGATGACAGTCCATGAGTATGCGAAAGAAATGCGGGCAGTTCACCCAACGGCAGGCGAGAAGCTCGCGAATGTGGTGGGTAGCTAAGGCCAATCTTCATTCTCAGATATACACTATTATACATATACACTGTCCTGTCATTTCTCATCTCTCTTTCCGATGTACCTTTCTTCCGTTTCTCCATCCTCTCCTTCAAGTG
>NW_027164639.1:0-333 GCF_002600585.1 Cystoisospora suis
CGCTGAGAGTAAGCTGTGGCTCCTCTGGCTTTCACCAGTACACGTAGGGGGTGGTGTTTTGTTTGTATCTGTGACCCTTCCGTAGTTCATACCGTAATTGTCGGCGCACCATCACATGTCCTTCTTGGCTGACTTCTGGGAGTGTGCTGGCCCCCTGCCAGCCCCCGTTTGTCCGACCTCTGACTGGTCTCCAGACACCGTTGTTCCTTTGAGTCCTCGTTGGTTTTCTGGTCGGGAGTGCTTGAGACGGCACTCCCCCCTGGCCGCTTCTTTTGGCGCGCCGCTGTTGGGCTTTTCCTCTGAAGTAGTTTCTGATGGTCTCTTGTGCATTCT
>NW_027164640.1:0-149 GCF_002600585.1 Cystoisospora suis
CAGACAGTAATAATCCTTTACAGCCTGAGTCTCTGAACGGTTGCCGGCGCCTCTGATACCCCGAAAGGCATTACTAAAAACTGGTAAGTACCGTACCTTGTTTTGAAGGTTGATTTCCACTGATTCTCCTCCGCGATCTCCACCTGATA
>NW_027164640.1:317-838 GCF_002600585.1 Cystoisospora suis
ACGAAGAAGACGGGTGCTGCCACTGGTGCTTGTGACGGCACTACGAATTCCTTGTCTACCAACTCGTTTCTATACTCCTTCAACTTCCTCAGCTTGTGTTCCGGTAACGGGCAGTCTCCGCTTGTACACCGGAACCTCCCCTGGCACCGTCTGGATGTGGTGCTTGATTGACCTCCCTCTCGCTCCTCCTTTCGCCAATTCTTGAAATAGTTCCTTAAACTCGTCCAACATCTCCCCTACGTCTTCGTTCAATTCCTTTCCCGCCTCCTTGAACCATTCGCTTGGCTTTTTTCTTAAGGGGTATTCTTGCGGCAGGCCTCCCAGTTCGATTTCTCCGTTGTCGTTTGCTTGCTGTGTGATTGCCTTTTCCGTTCCTTCCTCCACAATTTCTATATTTCCGATGAACTGGATTTTCCCTTTCTTACCCACCTTCTGAACTGTGAGGCAAAAAAAAAAGTTCCCATTTAGCTCTCAGGTTCCTCCTCGCTTGGTTCCTCGTTTGTACTCGCGGCCGCTTGGTC
>NW_027164640.1:1154-2573 GCF_002600585.1 Cystoisospora suis
GTTCCATCCCTGCACGTACTTCCGTAGAAAATCGTGAGCCAACAAGACCTCCTGGGATGCATCGGCTATTAACAAATCCAACTTAAACACATTGTTTCCTATTTGCACAGGCACGTCCTTTGGATGGTGTGACACGCTCAACTTCTTCCCGTCGGCACATACAAATCGCTGTTCTCGTGTCAGTTTTTCTTCCTGCAGACCGGCTCGCTTACTAATTTCTCTTGGTATGAAGCTCCTCACTGCCCCTGAATCCAAGAGCGCCGTTACGGGTATGTTGTTGATTTTGACCTGCCGTAGTGGTAGCTCTTCCTCTTCGTCCTTCGCGCCCTGTTGGACCTGTCGTCCTTCTCCCTGTGCTGCTTCCGTCTCCTCTTCTTCGTTCTCAGGATCCTCGTTTTCTCCTCCTTGGATGGCGCACACTGCTCTCCGGCTTCTTTTCGAGGCTACTCCCTTCCTAACTTCCCTTCATTTCGCTCGTCTGTATTGACGCGTTCTTTACGCGCTCGCTGGGTTACCCTTCTTGTTCTTCCCTCCGTAGAGGCGCCCGCTTCCTGTGTTTGTGTTCCTCCGGCCCTTGCAGTGCTTTTGTAACCCTATATCCCTCTCCTTCTTGTGGAGCTGCTCTTCTGCCTTCCTTTCCTTGCTAGATCGTTTCTTCTCAGCGTTCTCACGATCGCCCCTAACCCTGGCTAACTCTACTAATCTTGGATCTCCTTTGACCATACCTTGGCGTTTCCTCCAAGCTCCCCCCTTTCCTGTTATGTGCTGATTTCGGTTCTTCAAGTGCCCTGTTCTTTCTTCGACTATGCTCAACTCGCTTCTTCGGGTTCCATCTACGTGCACTATTTGCTCTCAATCCAAGCTTTCTTCTCTCGAACCGACCCTTCCTTTCTCTCTCGCCTGAGCCTATTTTTTTTTTCTCACGCCGCCCAATGCTCTCCTCTTCTCCTAACGCAACCCTCTCTCCATCTTTTAGTGTGACACTCTCTCTCTCCCTTATTGCAACGCTCTCTCTCTCACTTAGCGCCACGCTCTCTCTCTCACTTAGCACCGCGCTCTCTCTCACTCCGTACACCACTCTCTTTCTTACATAGTGCCACTTTCTCTGTCGTACGAGGTTCCACTCTCTCTCTCCCGCACGACTTGACTTTCCCTTTCGTGTGTTCAGCCGGCTCAACCTTCCCTCGCTTAGCCCACACCGCTTTGTCTTGCTTAGCCAACGCGACTTTCTCTCGCTTAGCCCACACCGCTTTGTCTCGCTTAGCCAACACGACTTTCTCTCGCTTAGCCCACACCGCTTTGTCTCGCTTAGCCAACACGACTTTCTCCCGCTTAGCCAATACGCCTTTCTCCCCCTTAACTGACTCGTCTTCCTTTCTCACACGGAGCTGGTTTCTCTCTCTCACACATGGCTCGTTT
>NW_027164641.1:0-255 GCF_002600585.1 Cystoisospora suis
GATGAGAAGAAAGAAAGAGATAAGATAGAAAGAAAGAGATAAGAAAGAAAGAAAGACATAAGAAAGAAAGAGCTTTATGATCTTTTCTCTCTCTGCTGACTTGCTGAAGAAAGACAACGAACATTCCCTCGCCTCCTTATACGTACAGACACATCTGCAGATCTCTAGCTACGCATGCATGCATGCAAGCTATCCGTATACATAGCCACACTAAATACACACATGCGACAACAATCTATCTGCCTATCTATCCAC
>NW_027164642.1:0-420 GCF_002600585.1 Cystoisospora suis
GTCATCCACATCTCTCCCCTCGCTGATATCTACGTGGAGGCTACCTTCAATCTATCTATCTTTCATCTGTCTTTACTCTATCTATACGTATAAAGAGAGACGTGTATGTTTCTCCTGAGAAGCTCCATGAAGAAAGGAAGATGACAGGAGGGTGAAAAAAAAGAGGAGAAACTGAGACAAGAGAGAAAGCGAGAGAGATGAGAGAGGAAGAGAGCGAGCGAGAGAAAGAGAAAGAAAGGAGTGAGAAAGAGAGGAAGAGAGCGACCGAGAGAAAACGAGAAGAAGACAGACAGAAAGAAAGAGAGAGACGGGAGTGTCTGGCAAGATGGCTTCTCGTATACTTTTCTTTGATTTGTTTGATGAGATGCTCGCAGAAGGTCTGACGTTCCTCGAAGGCTTTACTTATCTCCTCCAACTCCT
>NW_027164643.1:0-203 GCF_002600585.1 Cystoisospora suis
GCGGCGATTCCTTTTTTGCTGGGCGCGTGTCCCTTTCCTACGCGCGAGGAGGAGCTCGAGTCGCACGAGACCTGCTTCTTTTTTGCGTAAGTTACTCCCCCCTTTCCAGTGGGCGTGATCTCGTTTCTCTCGGGTGTTAAAACGTCCCTTGTTGAGTGTTCTTCACTGTGCGCAGGTACCAACGCGTGGTTCAGGGGGATTTG
>NW_027164644.1:0-202 GCF_002600585.1 Cystoisospora suis
GCGGCGATTCCTTTTTTGCTGGGCGCGTGTCCCTTTCCTACGCGCGAGGAGGAGCTCGAGTCGCACGAGACCTGCTTCTTTTTTGCGTAAGTTACCCCCCCTTTCCAATGGGCGTGATCTCGTTTCTCTCGGGTGTTAAAACGTCCCTTGTTGAGTGTTCTTCACTGTGCGCAGGTACCAACGCGTGGTTCAGGGGGATTTG
>NW_027164645.1:0-244 GCF_002600585.1 Cystoisospora suis
AGGCGGATGCTCAGAAGTAGCGCCCACGAACATATAGTCACGAAAGGAGGTCCAACGGAAGTGAGCACGTCGACCCGTAACCCAGTGGCGCAAGCAAAGTTGGCGGTCCCAAAGACCCTCCAAGCGACGGTGAAACTCAGGACGCAAGGGCAGGTGCACCCGAACGCGGCTCACGACGTTACAGATGTACAAAAAGCATTCAGCAACAAGTATCCATGGTGGCGAAACGCAAGGCATGGCGCTC
>NW_027164646.1:0-233 GCF_002600585.1 Cystoisospora suis
TTTCTTTCCTTCTTCCTTCTCTCCGCCTCTCTCTTTCTCTTCCTTCTTTTTCAGTTGCTCGATCGCAGCATCTTCTTCGTTGGTGACAGACAGACTAATAATCCACTGACGATGACGAAGAAAGACTTCATGTGGATGAATGACGAGAAGTACAGGAGGATGCCGAGCAAGTTTTCCCGAGTACATACCCTTTTCTATCTCTATCTCTAATATCTTTCTATCTTTGATCTATC
>NW_027164647.1:0-201 GCF_002600585.1 Cystoisospora suis
TCCCTGAGCTCGAAACCCCTCGTACTTTGCTGGAGAGGTGGCTCGGTTTTTGAACCTTAGGGTAGAATAGCTCTTGGATTCTCCCTCTTGCTCGCTCGGTCACGCGGTCGTTGTTGCCCGTTTTCGCTAACTCGAGCTGTCTCGTTAGGTGATTTCTCCGCCTTCTCCCGGCTTCTTCGATCATTCTCGGTTTCCCTCGGC
>NW_027164648.1:0-211 GCF_002600585.1 Cystoisospora suis
GGAGAAATGTGTGTGTGTGGGTCTGTGTATCTCTGCGGAGGTCGTGAATATGGAGGAGATAGTGAAAGAGAAAGAAAATGAGAAGAGTCGTTAGTAGGGGTCGCGTTCCAGTGACACGACTCGGCTTGTGTAGAGGGAACAGTCACCTCGGCTTGGGTCAACCTGTCTCTCTCGCTTCTCTGGCTCCAAGTGTGCAAACACATGGATACAC
>NW_027164649.1:0-277 GCF_002600585.1 Cystoisospora suis
CCCCCTCCTCCTCCCCCTCCTTCTGCTTGTTGTCAAGGGGCCTCTACAACCTCTTCTTCTTCACATCAACTACCTGGAAGTGCAGGAAGCCAGCTGTCCACTGCGACGCCTTCTGCGAGTGTGTCTTCGGCAAGTATCATGGGAGGGGCGTCATCAAGTAACAATGTCTATCCGTCTTCTTCTACTTGTCAGCAAGGCGTAGGAGGAGCAGCGGGAGTCCCTCCGCCTCCACCTCCACCTCCTCTCTCTGGGTGTCCTCTTCTTCTTCCTCCCCCGT
>NW_027164650.1:0-272 GCF_002600585.1 Cystoisospora suis
TGGGGACCTCCCACGACTTCTAAGAGTTGAAGGAGATCGAGGGGAGTCGATTGCGCTAGGTTTCAGCTCCATACGAGCGAAACTCGCAGCGCTATTTACATGTCCATGTTGATGTGGAGTGTATATGCATAGTGGAATTCTACATGTGTGGCTGTGGGGCCCACAGGGGGAATGGGAGCCTACAAGTAGCACAGCTAGATAGAGGAAGAGAAGAGGTACCTAGAAGTATCCAAATTAGCCCCGTAACCCTCCGGGTTAGGGAGATATCGATT
>NW_027164651.1:0-280 GCF_002600585.1 Cystoisospora suis
TAATCTATCGATCTATCAATCTATTTAATCTATCTGTCTATCTTCAGTCTGTCTATCTATCTTTACCTATCTGTCTATTTGTCTATGATAGAAACATTATCTCTTTTCGTAGGGTTGCTCTTTCCTGTCGTAACTCGTGATGCCCTGCCCTTTTCCCGTTCCTTTCTTTTTCTCTCATTCCTCTCTTCTTGTCTCTTCTGTCTGTGTTCACCTTTATCTTTCTCTATCTCTCTGTCTCTCTATTTATCTTTCTATCTTTACTCCTCATGCAAACCACCCC
>NW_027164652.1:0-505 GCF_002600585.1 Cystoisospora suis
AAGCTAGGCAGCAATACGTCTATCTATCTATCTATCTATCTATCTATCTATCTATCTTTAATCTATCTATCTATCTTTAATCTATCTATCTATCTATCTTTAATCTATCTATCTATCTTCAATCTATCTATCCATCTATCTTTGATGTATCTATCCTTAATCTATCTATCTGTCTTTGATCTATGTATTGATCTATCCTTCTCCTTCCTCTTTCAGGTACCTTATCAAAACAGTGTCTACATGACGTCACGTCTCCAGAAATAGTTATCTATGAATGTACTATGTATGTTTATGTATATGTATGTATGCCTATGTGTGTACATGCGTAGGTTTATGTATCTATACGTGTATCTAGGTATGTACATGTGTGTAGGAGAGAGTGTTTGTGTCGCTTTTCTCATTCTTGAAAGATAGAGAAGAAAAAGAAAAAGAAAGGAGTGGTGGCCTAAGAGTGGCCACTGTGAGGAAGGGTGGAGGTGTAAAGGGGGTGGAGTTGAAGTGTAGA
>NW_027164653.1:0-214 GCF_002600585.1 Cystoisospora suis
CACTCGGCACGGAGTGCCAGCGCTGTGTATGTACACCCGGCGTGGACGACCAGAGCGGTGTACGTACAGCTGGCGTGGAAGCCCACCGCGGTGTAAGTACACGCGACCTCGATTCCTATTGCGGTATTTGTACACCCGATGTAGACGACCAGCGCGGTGTATGTACACCCGACGTGGTGTGCCAGCGCGGTGTATGTACACCCGACATGGAGTG
>NW_027164654.1:0-164 GCF_002600585.1 Cystoisospora suis
AATCTATCTGTGCCAAAGCCTACACCTGTACACCTAACACGTACGAGTCGAGATGGCCTCTATTCCATATAGATAATATAGACAACACACCTGCTGATCACCTCATGGCATTCTCCTCTTCGTCTTTCGCTTCCCCTTTCACACCTTCAGTCACTTCATAACTT
>NW_027164654.1:730-990 GCF_002600585.1 Cystoisospora suis
ACCAGCCAGGGCGTCGATGGAGATATGGAAGCGCTTCACTTGTCTACTGTCTTATCAACAATCTAGCTGATAAGCATCTCGTTGTTATCTTCGATTGCCGAGAGAAACATGTCTACGAAGAAGATCATCTGCACTATGCTGTATGCCCTTGGAGGAATGGTCGAGATAGTCAGGCGGCTCTTGACTTCTACAGAACACATGGAGCTCCTCTAGTCCATGCTCGAGTCTATACCAAATCCAGGAAAGGACGTAAGATCAAA
>NW_027164654.1:1317-1544 GCF_002600585.1 Cystoisospora suis
CCTGTCTCTAAATCAGCCGCAGCGAACCCGGCATCGAGGAGCCCTCGCTTTGTTTTTCCTGCCTTTCTCTCTCGCACGCAAACGTTAAAGACCTCTCCTTCTCTCTTACCATCCTCTTCTGCTTCCTCCTCATCGTCTTCTGCAAAGAAAGAGGAAAAGAATTCTTGTGAAGATCTTCACGGAGAAGGTTCCGCAGAAGAACATAGACATACAACGGAGAAAGGAAA
>NW_027164655.1:0-279 GCF_002600585.1 Cystoisospora suis
AATATACGACTCGTGGCAGGTCTCCCGTACTTCTTCGGTTTCAAAACACTCCCCCCTCCGGGGGAATGAAATGACGGTCTGCCTGTCCATTCACCGAGCCACCTCGGTCTGAATGGTGCAGTGTAGTTCAACTCAGGCTTCCCCCCTAAGTCTCCACAATTGAAGAGAGATCGATCCCGGTACATCCTGTCGGTGGCAGATCCCCAGTTCCTCAGCGATTCCCTCTCGATAAGACTATGAATCTCGGTTGATCTGAATGTCCTCGTACCTTCAAGTTCT
>NW_027164656.1:0-414 GCF_002600585.1 Cystoisospora suis
ATGGAGAAAGGGGGAGAATGGGATATGTACTGTGCAGCAGTTGCTCTTGCGTATTGTACGAGTCCCCATTTTGCAACAGGGGAATCGCCATATCGTGTTGTATACGGCATCGATCCAGTCCTTCCCATTGACAGGCAGTTGTTGCGGGAGACAGACAAGCCACCAGGGTCGTTGGGGGATCGGCTACAGTACTTGAAGAAGATTAGAAATAAGGTATTTGATCAACTACATAAGCAGATAGACCATGAGAAAGTGGACACACAGTCGGCTCAGCTGCTGCCGGGGGATTTGGCATTAGTAGAACTTACGGGTCCCGATAGAATCCGAGGCAGCATGAAATTGGCGGCTAGGTACTGCACGCCGCACCGGGTGATAGCGTCTCATGGCCACAGGTCATTTTATGATGTTCTAGAT
>NW_027164657.1:0-685 GCF_002600585.1 Cystoisospora suis
ATACAGGGAGCGATCACTTGCGAAACCTCTTCTTCCCTCACTGGTATGTGTAGGTGTCTCGCGTCACTGGTGAAGCACTTTGCAGTTTACGCCCCGACTGCGCAACCACGCCTGGTATCAGTACCAGTGTCACCGGTCACTTGTGCCAATGAAAACTCCAGCCAAATGTGACAGCCAGTCCACAGCTGATCAAGACACGACTAAACTATGGTCGTCACCTGGAAACTTACCGCCTGTCCGCCGACAAAAAACGCCATTGGGCAGCGTGCTGTGCGGAAGACCGTTTTCGTCACCACGGTGTGGACCAAAATTCTACCCTTCTTATTTCTGTAGCTCTAACCTGAAGAACTATATCACCGGAGACAACCAAGCTGAAGACGTTTTGAAAGAGCTTACTCTCTGTGTGCCGAAAAAGAACTCAACGACCCGTCGAGGCCCGTGCGGCGACCGGATAGTGTTCACTTCACGGAACACGCTCGAGCAACGCTCCTTTCAGTGGGTCTAAACGTCTCAAAAGATGCGTGACGAGAGACGAGCAAGGCTATGGTAGCGCCCGAAATCTTACTTCCTGTCCGTTCCCGAACAAGTTCGACAACTCAGCAAGACACGTTCTGCGCACCGATTCCAATCCCCGTTACCACGCCGTGGATCTTAACCCTGCAGATCATCTCCATGTAGTTGTAGC
>NW_027164657.1:857-1192 GCF_002600585.1 Cystoisospora suis
GACTACGATTGCCCCAGAGGTGTTACTTCCTGTAAGCCGGAAAGAAATTCAGCAATCAGTTGTTCCCGAAGAGAAGAGTGTTCTGGAACCTTTTGGGTCCTCTCCAAAGAGAAAAAAGTATTTCTATGTTTCCTTCTGCAAGTGGTCCCCTGGTTCGATGATACGCGCGAAGCGTCTCTTTGCCTGCAAAGTTACTGCGCGAGACGAGGGATCTCGCGGAATGGCCTGCAGGTGAACGCGTAACGGGCTGTACGTCACAGTTAGACAAGAGAGTTGAGCTAGTCTGGCAACACGGTTCCTGCACTGACAATACAACTCCTGCACTCGTGTCTGAA
>NW_027164657.1:1380-3912 GCF_002600585.1 Cystoisospora suis
TCCGGTCTACAGTCCGTGACCTTGGCCCTGTTCTACCAAGCCTGAAAGCTAATCGCACAAAGTTGCCTCCCTGGCACTCCGAGCCGCCTGGCTCCCAACAAACTCCATACAAGTGTCGTACCTCATTGCTTCCGCATAGCCCCGAGAACACGTACGATCAGAGCAGAGGTCTCAACAACAAATACAGATTCCATGCTAGTGGCAGAACATCTTGGCCGGTCAAGAACTGAATGTGTCAGGAACAGCAAACCTGAAGCCAGAAAGCAAACAGTAATCAAGGTTTGAGGGGCCAGAGACCACTCTCGTCTATTCATGCGTCAGGGGGGGCCGGCCTCAATACATTTCGGTAAGAACCAGCTAGCTCCAAATTCGATTAGCATTTCGCAACCACTCTCATCTCTTCTGACAATTATGCATTATTAATCAGTTCAAATTTAAACATAATTTGGAATGATGCCTTCTTTACATACTAATTCAAGTTCTACCTACGGAAAAGCTATTCTCGACCGCTAGTGGCACTAGGCTTCCAAGAATGAAAGTCACAGACCGTCCCTCGAGCCGCGTCCAGAAGCGGCCAAGAAACGTCGGAACCCTCTTCCAGTCTGCCTACTATGCGGCAAAAGATGAGCGGAACACAGCATACCGGCAGGTCACAAGGGGGCCGGAGAAACTCGGACAAAGCATGGAAGCAAAGGCGCCGTCCGGAGAGATGTGAAAAAACACCCCTAGTGATCCGAAGACATATCAGAGAGAAAAAAAGGAAAAAGCTTCCTCAAACAGGCCCAACCGTCTGAACCCTTCCTTCGTGCACCGCGCAGATACCTGGCGGCAGTCTCCAAACAACACCTCGTTCTCTTTCTTCTCTCTTGTTCCGGTATTCCGTTTTCGATTTTCCTAGCCCGACAAGCGAGGAGAATTATGTCTATAATGAAAGAAAAAGCACGGACAAAGAACTACAGGGGTATCCATGAGCGTGACTTTATCGATATTTTTGCTAGACGCTAACTTCCCGGCGAGACATCCCTTTCAGTTGAAACACACTTCCCTTGTTGCCGTATGCATATGTATCGACAGATTGTCAGATGCAGAGCTTATCACAGACCTTTTACGAAATGCAGATACAAAGATGAAAAAGGACCGTTCCAGAATTATCAATGTAGATTGTTGGATTTGCAAACCAAAGTTATTCATAGGCGGATGAGTGGTAAAACTACTGTAAGGTGATTGAGCATAGAACCAGATGATAGATCGCCCCTCCCATAACATGGCTAAAATGTAAGGCTGTAAGCAGAAATGATACACCCCATAGCGCTATCGTGAATATTCAAAGATAGTCATAAATACCGCTGATTTGTAGGCAGAAGAGCTCGGCTAACCAAAGAGTCCACCCGTAATATGGGTTTAGGGTTAATCGTATACTTTTAGAATGGAAAAAGAGAAGAAACTCTATATACTTTGGAAAAAAGAAACGAGAGTCTCCGCGTCGCCGGCGATCGCTGCGCGTACGTTGCGGCCGCCTGAGAGCGGCAGGCAACGCGGCGACAGTCGGTGGTAGTCTGCGGCCGGCGGCGTGCGGGAGGCGGTACGGCGACCGTCAGTAGGATGACAAAGCGGGTAAGCCAACCTTACACAGCAGATTCAGCACCTGCTCCGCCAACAATGCGAAGCCCAACACGCAGTTCTCAGCACAGAAGCAGGGGTGCCATAGAATAGCATGGAACACTCCAACCTGCTTGATGCCCTTCCACGAGCCGATCCAATTTCTGTTCTCAGCCCCCGCCAGAAAAACAGGAGCGTCACGGAGCTGCCTATGACAGGATCATTGCGTTACGCTCCCCCTACCTGATGTTCTGACCTTGAAGCAAAATACATCGTTAAGCCCATGCATAATCTCTGGTCCGATACTACTCCGGGACTATCTTCCTTGCACTTCTTTCTGATGCTAAATCTACAAAAAAAACCAGCATGGAGTATGTGGTACGACACGCTTAACGCGACCGCCACGCTCGCTCACGTGACTCGCGTCGGCCCCCGTGATGGCAGCGCCGTAGGCCTTCACAGGAGACGACTAAGCTATGGTCGCCCCTGGGCTTACTGCCTGTCCGCCGAAAGACAATTCGCCACGTCACTGCGAAACCGTCGTGCCCAGCCCGGTCTCGGTAAATGCGTGCGAAGACTAACCTGACTGACAAAACGGAGGATGAGTTGTTTATATAATGTATACGGAGAGAGCTATTCATATACAGAAATTATATGTGTATAGCTATTTCTATCCATAAATGGATACTCGTCCATCCTTGGGCCGCACATACTAAGGGTTCCTGTTCGTACACTGCCGGAGAGCCCCTTTCTCGTGTGCTCACTGAAGGAATCCTCCTTCCGTTAGTATGGCTGTGCTGCGTTAGCGTTGCGACCTGGTAAGACGCAGCGATCTCTGGGTTGCCACCCTACAGCCTATGATGCTCAAGTCCTCGGAGGGCTCTCACATACAAGGAAGTCACAGCCACATGAAGAATTCAAACAGTTGAAGCA
>NW_027164658.1:0-291 GCF_002600585.1 Cystoisospora suis
GTGGGACAGGAGGAGGAGGAGGAATGGGAGGGGGGCCTCCTTCGATGATGCCTCCTCCACCTATGGGAATGCCGCCACCCCCACATCATGGTAAGGAAGGCCTTCGGAGAGAGGAGAGAGAGAGAAGGGAAGCTCTTTATACATCGATAGGGGAGTAGGAGTCTAATCAGGTAGCTAGATAGGTATGTATAGTGTACGTGATGTTTGTTGTCTTCTTATTGCAAGAACTTCACAAGAGGTCATGAGTTCTCGTAGCAGAGAAGGAAGGGGAGAGAGAGACAAGGATGGGGG
>NW_027164659.1:0-344 GCF_002600585.1 Cystoisospora suis
TACGCCCACACCAATCAAAACAGAATACAGCTTGTCCATATTCGTCAAATTCAGCAGCGCGACGGAAAGGCCTGCTCCCAGCAGCCATATGAAGATTAAAGCCAGTTCGAGACTGTGAGTCACCAGAGTGGACGTAGGCGAAGCTTCGTGTGGTGGGCTTGTCTGTGCTGGAGGACGGATAACTGTCCAGACGTGCACGCTGCACGCTTCTTCATAAGGAGGAGGAGATTGTTGGTCGCTCTCTGAATATGGAGGGGGCGCATCCCATGGTGGATACGATGGCATCCCGAGAGCTTGGTCGTATGTGGGGAGGTCTGGCACTCCCTCCTGAGTGTCTTCCACTG
>NW_027164659.1:694-1097 GCF_002600585.1 Cystoisospora suis
TCGGAGACCCCTGAGGATACTGTCTTCGACGTCTGCTTTCCGGCAAGAAAGGCAAAAGAAAGCCTGCAACGGAGTGGCCAGGAACCCCTATCAGCTCCGGGGTCCGCAGCTGAGCTTCGGGGTGATAGCGTGGTGCAGCGCAAAGCAGCGGCTGGCGAGGGACTCTCATCTCCAGTCGCTCGTGCGACCTTCAGACAAAGAGCTCGGCGACAACGGTGAAGCCACGGTTGTTTAATGAGTCGACGCAGGACGTCAGTGAGGACGGCGAGCGGAGACATACCGCATGGGATCCCTGCCGGAAGAAATGTCACATTCTCGCTGCTGTCGCAGTTGCACAGCACTTGCACAGAGCACTTCGGCAAGCCTCAGCTCGTGAGAGAGTCCATACCAAGAAGACCTACGC
>NW_027164660.1:0-686 GCF_002600585.1 Cystoisospora suis
GGCTACCCTAGAATCATTACAAGTTGGCTCTCTGTATGGGCGAAAGGACATTGGTCGCAGTCTTCACTAACGAAAGCGATTTCTATCAAAAGAAGCCTGCACCGTGGAGCAGAGACGGAGTCCTGCCGAACCCACATCTCGGCTACTGGAGCGCAGCTTTGAAAGCTTGTCTAAACAGACTGCAAGCTGGAGTAAATAGGGATGTTGTTGTCTTTCTCACTGCATTGGTTTTGACCCACCAACTATATGTGAACGTGATGGGAGATCCTCTGCCACAACAGAAACGTCCCCGACTACGGATAGGCTTTTTTCTTACTAGCTGTATCCAAGCCGTGCTGCGGAGCCGAAACCACATGCACGTTAAAATTCTCCTGAAGAAAATAGTTACCCTCCCGGCAGGTCGTGGTGCTGATGCCCTCCCTCTTGCCGTTGAGGATGCCTCCACCATACCGATATGCCAAGATTAGCGGGGAGTCACCTCTATAGAGACCTGCGGGAGCTCATACAAGGAACACAAAGAGGGCATGTACCCCCACACAAATCGCTGGCGTCTCGATTCGGTAGAAAGGAGGATCCCTACGTGAATGTGGTCTTCACGGACAGTAGGGAGGCTCGGTAGAGCCCGCTCTCGCAGGGGAAGGGACTATTGTTGCCGCTCACCGCGTTTATTTTGAGACGAGGTTAGC
>NW_027164661.1:0-241 GCF_002600585.1 Cystoisospora suis
CTGTTGAGGGATTTCACTTTGGGCCATTAGATCGTCTTCCGTTTCTTCATCTTCCTTCTTTTGTCTCGATTCTTCAGAATAAGTTCCCCTGCATACGCCATACAGCTGTCTTGCTTAATGGCTGTCTCCTCTTTCATGAGTAAGCTGTCTTCTGCACACCACCTGATCTCCCTCCTAAGGCGACCACTTCACGCAACTTCCTACCTCATATCTACCTATCTATTTATATGCCTATCTATCT
>NW_027164662.1:0-233 GCF_002600585.1 Cystoisospora suis
TCTATTTATATGCCTATCTATCTATTCAAGTATATGAAGGAGTGTATAGGCATGTGTGTCTGCAGTGTATATAGACCTGGATAGGTATCTATTGTTCGGAGATGTCCCTCCTGTTGACGACCTTTTGTCGAGAGTGAGTAAAGCTATCGAGGGAAGTGAAGATGACAAGCATTTCCTTCTCGTTCTCTGGATTGAGAGAAATCCCACATACACTCTTTCTTTCTCTCTGTTTC
>NW_027164663.1:0-912 GCF_002600585.1 Cystoisospora suis
GGGGCAGAGTAAAACTCTGACAATACTGAAATCCAAACCGCACTATGATGTCCTCGGTCAGCTCTTCCACTACTAACACCCTGTCCCTGACCGCTGACGAACCCACGCGGAACAGGACGCCCGCCGAGGCGATTATTAGGAGCTCCCCAAGCTTGCGGCTAAATTTCCGCATTTTCCGTTCCCCGGTCTGCTCGAAGGAAATACCCGCCGCCTCCAGACGCTGAGCAAGTCCTTTTCCAATTAGGCTTTCCTCGGCACCCGAGTCCATTCGCATTCTGACTCGTGTATGTCGTCTATGGTGCCCCAGACTCTGGCGGTGAACCGGTACGAGTCCTGTCTATCTAAGCTCTGGTTACTGTCCGGCTTTCGCTCTACTACCCTTTCCTGGCGTACTGTCATGCAAGAGAACGACTCTTTCTTAGGCGGGCTACGTCTCCGCCGAGAACGTGGCGGGGAAGCTGAGGCGCGCCGGGTGCGGGACCTGCTTCGCGAAGGTGTGAGGCTGGTACTCCTGGACTTGTGGTACCTGTCGCGTTGCCGCCGGTTTGCGCCTCTGCAACCTTCCCTGATCCGACTGATACCTACACTCGTCCCCCTTTTGGACAACTGACACTGCGACTCCAAGTGGCCGAACCCCTGACACTTCCGGCAACGCGGCATCCCTTTGAACCAACACACCTGCGTGTCGTGCCCACGCTTCCTGCAGATCCTGCATTCTGCTCTCTGGTCCCCGGCACGTCGCGACTCCACTCGTATTACACGATGAGGGAAATCTTTGGCCCAGTGGTCACTTGCTCCGCATTCGAAACACTGATTCCCACTGTCTTGCAGGGTGTCCTTGACCACCAGGGTGCTTGCTGGCGGGGTCACCGTAGCTTGGTTGCTCTTTCGCTCCTGCAGGTGTTCACCTAG
>NW_027164664.1:0-351 GCF_002600585.1 Cystoisospora suis
TCTCTATCTATCTTCAATCTATCTATATCTATCTATATCTATCTTCAATCTATCTATATCTATCTATATCTATCTATATCTATCTATATCTATCTTCAATCTATCTATATCTATCTATATCTATCTTCAATCTATCTATATCTATCTATATCTATCTATATCTATCTTCAATCTATCTATATCTATCTATATCTATCTTCAATCTATCTATATCTATCTTCAATCTATCTATATCTATCTATATCTATCTATATCTATCTTCAATCTATCTATATCTATCTATATCTATCTATATCTATCTATATCTATCTTCAATCTATCTATATCTATCTATTTCTATCTGTATCTATC
>NW_027164665.1:0-333 GCF_002600585.1 Cystoisospora suis
GATAGATAGGTTAAAGATAGATGAAGATAGGCGCAACGGGATTGAATGCATTGTGAAGAAGAGAAGAAAGAGATTTGGATTTGATAGATGAAGAGGAGGAGAAGTCAATACCCACATACCTTGCTAGAAGCGTTTTGCCTGTCCCAGGAGGTCCATAGAGAAGCACGCCTTTGGGTGTCTTAATGCCGACGCGTTTGAAGAGCTCAGGATTTGTTAAGGGCAGTTCAATGACCTCTCTCATCTGACGTATTTGGTCGCTTAACCCTCCGACTTCTCCATACTGCACGTTCCCCGGGTCTTCATGCAACATATTAAAGACGAGAGGATCCACTT
>NW_027164665.1:624-779 GCF_002600585.1 Cystoisospora suis
AGACAGACAGAGAGAGAGACATATACACATTAAGAAGAACTAGAGTAAGAAGTTCATACCATTTATATAGGGGGGGTGAAGGAGACCAAAAAGAGCTTTGAGAAGAAGGAGGTGTGAAAAGATGAGTGTACGATGGTTAAGGGACACGTTTCTTG
>NW_027164666.1:0-242 GCF_002600585.1 Cystoisospora suis
GGGAAGCCGTCTGAGCACTTTAAACGGATCAGAAGGACGGGACACCCTCATCGGAAGTGCGGCACACGAACTGGACTGCCAGAACGCCGAGTTAGCCGCCGAAGATTCTAGGTTCTTCGCCGAAGGTACTGGTTCAAGGTGACCAAGGCCACCGCGAGCGCCACGGACTATGGGAGACAATCAGCCCACACCCAGCCGTGACATCACCCCTTCGGGACGCCGAAGCCGCCTTCGCGTAGTCT
>NW_027164667.1:0-253 GCF_002600585.1 Cystoisospora suis
AGGGACACGCGTGCTGAGCTCCATGCCCAAGAACACAACGCCTACCCGCCGCCGCTCCGCCCGACTGCCGGTTGTCTGTCGCACCACGTGGGCGTGGGCTGCTAACAAGCCACCTGTGTGTAGAACGAAATGTGTAGGTATGAGCCTTGTCCGTCTCGGGCGTTGTGCGTGACGCATACCCTTCGCTCCCACCTCACCGCACTAGTAGCAGGCCCTTCTCGACTGAGGACCTGGGGCTCTACCGCCTGTTCTA
>NW_027164668.1:0-306 GCF_002600585.1 Cystoisospora suis
GGGGCGGTGTAAGTTTTCCTAGGAACTTTGGTGTTGTTTGAAATAGCTTTTCCCAGCCTTCTGATTGTTCGCTATCCTCTCCTAAGAACCAAATGCGCCCTGACTGTGGATGCCAGTACATTTGGGACTTCCGCATATAGTCATAACCCAAGAGCACTGGTTGTCCCACCCTGGCTACGAGCAAATCTGTTGAACATTTCAAGTCGCTAATGTCGGCTGGGACCCCTCTGCAAACAAATTCCACAACAATCTCGCTGCCGTTAGCACAGATTACTTTTACCTTCTTTTCTAACTTTTCCGGAGTAA
>NW_027164669.1:0-1925 GCF_002600585.1 Cystoisospora suis
TTCCTTCTTTCTTTCTTTCTTCGTACATGAGGAGACATCGGCGAAGATTTGCAAGTCTTGCAGCTGGTAGAGCTTCGCTTACGAGGACAAGACAATCCACCTACACGGAAGAAAGAGAAGAGAAAAGCAAAAGACGACCCAAATGAAACAGAAGAAGATGAAGAAAGAAGAAAGAAGGAGAAGATGAAGAAAGAAGAAAGAAGGAGAAGAGATCTTTCTCTCTCTCTCTGGAGTGATAAGAAGAAGAAGAATAGAACGCTTGCTATGATGATCTCGAGGTTTCTGTCTGTCTTTCTTTCTTTCTTTCTCCTTCTCGCTCCTTTCTTGGTCGTCCTCTTCTTCTTCTTTCTATTCTTGTTCTCCTGCTTATCATTCAAGCCAGACTTCCACAGCCAAGTAATGAAGAGAAATAAAGAAAAAGGAAAGGAAAGAGGTAAGACAGAGGGAAGGAAAGAGAAGACAAGGTAATGGAGAAGAAGAAAGAGAGAGAGACAGGGATAGAGAGACACTTCTCTTTTCTCCTTTTCAAGAGGAAAGGCCAGAGAGAAAGCAAGACAAAGAAAAAGAGAGAGAGAGAATATAACATTTAGCTTCCTTACATTCTACAACATATCTATCAGTGCTTTATTCCTTCTTTATTCTTCTTTCTTTTCTTCACTCTCTTCTTCTTTCTTTTCTTCTTTTCCATGTGTAGAGACAATTTCTCCTAGACTTGAACAGCCCATAAAACGACAAATTCAATCAGCAATATCAACTTTAGACTAACACTCTCTCCTCTTTCTCTTCTATCTTCAATCTATCTTTAATCTATCTATCCAACTTCAATCTATCTTTAATCTATCTATCCATCTTTAATCTATCTGTCTGTCTTTCTTTAATGTGTCTCTCTATCACTCACGGAGAGACAGACCGTCTCGTAGAGAGGAAAGCAAAGACAGCATGTACATAACCTAACATACAACGTAGCCCATGTGCTGCAGGAGGGCCGCCAAGAGCACCTCTACACAAGCAACTATAAACTGAAAGAGAAAGAAAGAAAGGAAGAAAGAGAGAAAGAAAGAGAAAGAGAGAGAGAGAGAAAGAGAGAGAGAGAGTCTCCCTTTTTACGAGATCGCGTAGGAGCAGTTCCTTTCCTTTGCAATCTCCGCTGCCGTAGACCAGACTGACCCACACGAACACAAGAAGAAAAGAAAAGAAAAGAAAAAGAATAAGAAGCGAAAGATAAGCAAGAGGATGAAGATGAGGAACAGGAGGAGAAGGTGCGACGTTTTGTCTCTTCTCTCATGGAAGAGAATGATAGGGCACACTCGACAACTACAGAAAGACATAGAAACTTCACAGATAGAAACAAGACGAGGAGGAGAAGAAGCAGATGTGTACATACACTCAGCGAGAGAGATAGAGAGATGCATGCAGATCTATGTTTGCGTCTCTTCCACTGTATAGTCTTTGAGAAGATGCTTTTTCCCCCATGCTGTCGAAGTTTCTTCTTCTCCTTCTTCGTTTCTCTTGCTGTAATTTTGAATCGATCAAAAAGAGAAGGTCTGCCTTTGCAGAGGTGAAAAATGCAACATACAGAGACACACATGCAGAGACACATCCATTTATCTAGCTTTCTTTAGACATACGGAGACTAAGACTAGCTCCTTCTCTCTCTCTATTAATTTAGACGCACGCGTCTATCTACGTATGGGTATGCCTGTATACAGATTTAGATACTCTTACAGAGCATACGTCTATAGCTCCCCCCCCTCTCGAATCTCCATCTACACGTGGGGTATCTTCGCCTATAGATATCTATGTATTCAACTACGTGCATAGATGTATACGTATCTATATCGATTCTTAGATATACATGTAGAAAGAGATCTCTATCTGTATCTGCCTATACATAAATAGATATACATCTCTATACATATATACAT
>NW_027164670.1:0-383 GCF_002600585.1 Cystoisospora suis
CACACGATTTTACGAAGCTCTCAATATCCGCGTCCATGCGCGGCCACCAGAACAAACTCCGCACCGCTAGCCTTGTCCGGCCAATCCCCGGATGTCCTGCCAGCAGATGGTCATGAAAATGCTCCAAAATTTCCTTTCTTAGCACTCCTCCCGGCACACAAACCTTCCATCCTGCCTTTGTTCGCACCCAAAGGTAGTTGGAATTCCTTTGATACTCCCTATGCCGAAAAAGAATTGCCTTCTCCCTTCCTTCGCTGCTGTTGTCTTCTCCCGCTGTCTCCTTTCCTTGATTCCATACCTCCTGAAAGTCCTTGCATTCTTCGTACTCTTTGTCCCATTCTCCCTTGATGATGTCTCCCTTTTGTTTTTCTTTCTCCTTTCCC
>NW_027164671.1:0-1974 GCF_002600585.1 Cystoisospora suis
TCAAGAGATCTCCGCATGGACTTTTCCTTCATCAAAGATCGATCTGAAAGAAAGAAAGTAAAGAAGGAATATACTGATACGGCTTTAGAAGTCCTAGGGCTCAAACAGCTAGCTGACAATCGAGTTGGAAATGAATCGATTCGCGGAATCTCCGGGGGTGAGAAGAGGCGTCTCACACTTGGATTAGGTAGGCAGGCTCCTCTTGGCGGCTTCTCGTGTATAATGGTGCCGCTTTTTCCATTCATTCTTTACAGAGATAATTCTCTTTCCTTTCTACCGCTCGGCCCATCTCTGTTGGGAGCTTCAAAGATTGTTCTCGTGTGTATAGAGAGCTCTTCTTTCTCATCTTCATCGTCTTTTTCTTTTTCTGTCTTTATCTCTGCATAGATACTGCTGGATGTAGGGTGATAATGAAGTCTTCTTTCAACAAGATCTTCTCTTCCTAGACAGGACATGGGCTACATACCACCTAAAGAAGTGTATATACATATATACATATATGTATATACACATATATGTATATATGTATATACATATATATGTACATATATAGAGAAGTATATGATGTATGTCTAGGGACATGGAGAGGAAAAGAGGTGTAGGGTGGAGTATGAGGTGATGTGTATATAAGGTTCATTTGTCAAGTAGACACCTTGTATCTATACAGTAGTCTATGTATAGGAATACCTAACTTACAGGCAGGTGCATGCGGTTTGTCTATCCATTTGTATATGAAGGTTGGGTATAGAAGATAAAAGGAAAGTGGCCAGAGAATGACAGAGAAAAGACGGAGTGAAAAGAGAAAGTTCAAGTGTATCTTAATACTCACGTAGCTCTCTCGGGTGTATGTACACCCCATGAAACTTCATTTTCCCCTGCTTATGCATGTAGTTGTGATCATCTTCCTCTTGCTTCTCTATAAGACATTCCAATTCAATAGATGCATGCATTAACTCTAGACCACAGATACCTTCAATCCATTCCTTCTATCCCACTACTCTTCTCTTCCCCTCCCTCAATTCTTCTTCTCCTTCTCTTCTTGTCATTTCTTTCTTCTTTTTTCGCGTCTTTTCTGCCTTGTTTCTTCTCTCTCTCTTTCTCTTCATATCGTCTTTTCTCTTTTCTTTCTCCTCTCCGCTTTCTAGGTCTAATGAGCGATGCGCAAGTTCTTCTCTGCGATGAGCCTACGACAGGTTTGTCTGCCTCAGATGCATGCGGCGTGATAAGAACGCTTCGACGCATGTGTCTCCAGCACTCCCTCACTGTCATCGCGGTGATCCACCAGCCGTCGATTGAAGTGCTAGAAATGTTCGATTCTCTCGTCCTTCTCTCCTGTCAAGGAGAATGCGCTTACAACGGCCGAGTAAAGGATTGCCGAGCTTACTTTGAGAGAATGGGGTATGTCTTTCCTCTCCATCGAAACCCCGCAGACTTCCTCTCTGATCTTCTCTCCCCTGAGAAGGGCGACCCTCATCGTCTTGTCGCCTTATATAAGGAGAATGTTCGCCCCTTAGTTGAAGAGAGAGCTGCGGTGTCGTTGAGGAAGACGAAGAGAGAGGAAGAAAATGACTTGAGAAGAAAGAAGAAAGAAGAAGAAATAGATGAAAGAGAAGGAGAGACAGGTGTATGCGATAATTTTAATAAGACAACTGCCGTGGTAAGAGAAGAAAGACAGGAAAGATGAGGAAAAGAAAAGAGGAGGAACACAGACGAAGAGATGCAGAACTCATCACTCTCCTAGCCAGTCTTCTTCCTTCTGTATCGCGATCTGTATGTATAGCTCTATTGTGTATGTGTATATAGGGAGAGAAACACACTGAAGCAGATCGATCAAAGATAGAGAGATTTAAGATAGAGAAATGCATGATACGTACAGGTAGATAGAAAGGCTCAATATACCCGAGCATGTAGGCGTATACATGGTAGGGGTCATGTCTGTGGCTAGCTGCTTTGGATTGACGTCTAGGTGTCTAT
>NW_027164671.1:2137-2318 GCF_002600585.1 Cystoisospora suis
ATAGACACCTAGACGTCAATCCAGGTCTCTACCTTCTTCTACTGTAGAAGTGCATGTATACGCACATCTACATACATCTACTTAGGACCCTCCTGTAGGGGACGTACATTCTCTCTCTGTGTATATATATGTATAGATACGGTTATACAGAACGCTACTGTATACATACATACGTACGTAG
>NW_027164672.1:0-514 GCF_002600585.1 Cystoisospora suis
CCGGGAACACGCCCCACCGCTCGGCTGACAACGCAGTCCGGCGAGTCACACCGTCGAAAAGTGCACACACGCTTCACTAATGGCTCTTTCACTTCTTATTACACTCAATCACACCTCCACTCTCGCTCTTTCCCCCTTTCTTCCACACGTCTCTCCCTATTCAGGCCCACTGGTCGCTTTCCTGACCACTCAGAGGTTACACATGAACGGCTCTCCGGCACTCTGACCGGTCAAGAGCAATCACGAAAACGGTCCCACAACGCACTAGTGGGAAAACTCAAAAGGACGAATGGCCGACTCCGGACTTTTTCACCGGGCAAAACTCAATTCCGAAGGAAGTTCTCTTCTCTTTTCTCCCTTTCCGTCCGGATCACGAACCTCGGACGCTCCCATCTTGTCTCCGGTCCGGGTGGGTGGCTTGCTGCCGGCTGGTCGGTCCGGCCAGGTGCCTTCTCCGTATACCTACACCTGCTCGTAGTGCCAGGAGTCTTCGTCCTTAGGGCGATTGGGCTTG
>NW_027164673.1:0-218 GCF_002600585.1 Cystoisospora suis
TATATATATATGTGCATGTATACGCGTGTGTGGTGTGTATCTGGAGTGCACAGAAAATCTTCCTCTTCATTTTGATCTAGAGAAGACACACCCACATACACTCATACCACCTGCATACATAGATAAATCGATAGACTGCTCTCTCCTTCTCGGTAATGCATACATATCAAATACATTTCTATCTTTCTACCGTTGATCTATCTATCTGTATATATATC
>NW_027164674.1:0-610 GCF_002600585.1 Cystoisospora suis
CGATCGCATTGGGCGTGGTGGAGCCCCTGCCTAACCCCAGAAACTTCTAAACGCAACTTAGTGTTGTGTCGTACAGAAACGTGTTGTTCGGCCGTTAGCGTGTTTATACTTCTTTTGTGCGTCGATCCATCAGGACACGCCAAACCTGAGCCGAGGAACCAGATCATGCGACAGTTGTCCAGGCGTACACTTCTACATGAAGTCGTCAGGCGGGCGAAACTTTTAGCTCTCCCGAAGTCTGCAACCAAGTGCTTGCAGCACTACAGCATTAGAGCATTGTGTGGGCGCCTTCTATGCGGCGTGTCTCTGGCGATTTTTGTCAGGGAGGAGGCCTCTACTGACCGTACGCTCATAGAAGGGTCACGCCTAACAGCAGGTAGAAACGCGGAATGGTCGAACATCGCGAGGCAAACGCTAAATTCTGGTCCCTTCAGATGACGGTAGCCGCATCGGCGTTAATGTTCCTCACATCCTCTTTGTTGAGAACACATCCCAAATAACTGTAACCCTGCCTTCACGTTTTCGAAGCATCCGAATGTAGTGCCCGCCGCACAGCAACGGGCGCCACTAGATACAAAGGGTTCGCCAGTGCCCCGAATTGCAACAGCGG
>NW_027164675.1:0-295 GCF_002600585.1 Cystoisospora suis
ACGTCTTTAGGGACCTACCACCAGGAGGAGTCAAGAACAGGGAGATCAAGCACCGAATTCCAACGGTACCCGGGGAACTCCCCAACTACCCGAAGCAATGCTACAACCTGTCGGACGACCATCTCAAAGAATTGAAGGCGCAGCTCAAGGAACTGATGGATAAGGGGTTTATCGCCCCCTCCCAGTCGCCGATAGCGGCGCCAGTGTTCTTCGTGGGCAAGAAGGACGGATCCTGGAGGATGGTGATAGACTACCGCGCGCTCAACGGAATCACCATCAAGGACGAATACCCCAT
>NW_027164676.1:0-1207 GCF_002600585.1 Cystoisospora suis
TTGAATACGGAATGCACTGATTGTATCATTGTTGTTTGGTTATGGCTCCCGGGAGGCCAACTCACATCCGGCCTGCAATCACTGGAGTACTCTGACCAACTGCGGTGCTCTACCACCCACGAACTTACCGTATCCCCGCCGCCGCGCTCAAGTGCGGAGCTCTTTTCATCCTGTCAGCGCGTTCTGAAAAATACTGACAACGCTACAATGTCAGGACTCGAGCCGAGTGGCGACTCGCTCCCTGGTGGCTAGCACTACTCGCGCCCACGAGCTGCGTGAAGACAAAGTCCTTCCAAGAAGTTCGCAGAAAAGAGCCATTACCAGTCTGCTTACTCCATGGTTCTTCTAGCCTTCCAGCCAAGTTCCTTCTCGGCGAGTGAGGGATCCGCAATGACACTGCTTAGGTCTCCCGGCCGTCTGCAATGAAATCGAAAAAGGTAGTCAGCAATGTCCACACAAACCGACGGTTTCTGCCACGCGTTGATCGCCAGCAGGCTGGAGATCTATCTGTCTCCAGAGACCCTCGCAACGCTGGGCACACACGAGGAGCGGGGTTTCAGATCCCCTGTGGAGGAAGAATGCATTGCAAACGGTCAAGATTACAGCTTGAAAGCAGAGGCTACCTGACCAGCTTCTGCAAACTGGTAGAGACGAAGAAGAGACCTCTGCTAACTGAAGGATTGAGCTGTCAAGGCGGGAGAGGCGTTGTCTTGAGAGTAGAGAGGACAGAGCCGCTCTAGGCCGCAGTGCACCAAGCACCTACCGAGGAGCAGACTTCCTGGGTATCTTCCTGCCCGACACTCGCTCGAAAATGTCTGCCATCTCCAGAACCGAGTGTCCTCTCCCAGTTCCAAGATTGTGGACCATACAGCAGCCGTTTTCGTCTGCTTCAAGCTTGCAGAGCGCCGCTATGTGACCCTCCGCCAGGTCATCCACGTGGACGAAGTCCCGAACACCTGAAGACACAGCGGGACAAAGCCTGATGTCAAGAGTTTACACGACTGTACATCATGATACATACGATTGCTACCCAGTACAGCTCAAAAGCTTTTCACCCATCTACTGCTGACATGATACTGAGGAGGCACCGGTACTCCCCCACAGTGGTGAGAGTACACGTGCGCACGATCCTCAGAGGACGTGAGCTGTAGCGCGCCGGTGTAGCAAGTGAAGAGATCGAGTAACGGCCCTTAGTCCCCCCCCCCCC
>NW_027164677.1:0-208 GCF_002600585.1 Cystoisospora suis
TTTTCCCTTGGTTTGTGTGTTTTGTGTGGCCTCATTTTCCTAGATCTCCACCCCCAGCTCCTAAGAGAAATGAAGGCAAAAGTGCACAAACCACAAAAGGCTTCTACCGACCCAAAAATACACAAGGCATCCTCGCCAAAATTATGAGAGGTAAAAAAGCCACTCCCACCATGACCACCTTCTCCCTCCTATATCTATCTATCTATCT
>NW_027164678.1:0-328 GCF_002600585.1 Cystoisospora suis
TTTTCCTAGATTTGCTCCTACGGCTAAAATTTGGGTATTGCTAGATACCTCTTCTTCTCCTCTATCTACCCAAACTAATTTCGAAGCAGCGCGAGGCCTACATGCCGCGCAAGGCCGCCGCGCAATTCCCGGCTTCTACACTAGATCATGAAAACGGGGTCATGGGTCTCCCCTACCCGAAGCACGGTTCCAGGCCCTTGGGATGCTCCCGGTAGGTTCCTGAGGTTTCCCTTTCCCTTTTATCTTTTTCTTGGAGGCGTCAAGCTCTTTATCTGGCTCGTGCCGAACTCCTTTCCTCCCCTTGGGCGGCGTAGGCGATGCGTCGGTG
>NW_027164679.1:0-389 GCF_002600585.1 Cystoisospora suis
AGGGACGATCACTTGTGACATGCTAGGTGTGAGTTTACCAGCCGGGCACTCGACAACGCGAGGAGCAAGATCACCTGTGTCATAGTCCCTGGTATGACACTCATCTGTGTGTTTATTGACTGAAAGTAAAAAAAGAAAAGAAACTCGTTTTTGTTCCGTAGCCATGGACCCTCACTGTTTTACTGAACAAAAAAAAAAGTATCTGGGATACGCTACCGCGGGCCGGCGGCGGGAGTGGAGACGTCTGCGGAGCACGCGCGGCGGACACCGGGGTCTGAGTGGACGCGTTTGTCCTCTTGTGGCTATATATATAACCTTCCTTGCCTCTGCTTGGCGCTGTCCCGGCACTTGCGGATGTGCCGGAATGTTCTGTGTGACGAACCAGGCAT
>NW_027164680.1:0-1502 GCF_002600585.1 Cystoisospora suis
CTGCATGCGTTGGGGAGTGTGCGTGCGTGTGTAAACCGTATAACGACAGACAAGCAGCAGGAGCAGGAGGAAGAAACACACTACACCTCCTCCTCCTCTTGATCATAGTAGGAGGAGTAGTAGGAGGGGGTAAGGGCCTTCTTTCGATGGCGCGAGACGTTGCACTCTTCCTCCGCCCTTGACCCTAGTAGTAGTAGGAGCATCCATCGCAGACCACCAGCTGGCAATTCTGACGATAGATAGTGGAAGAAGAAGAAGAAGTGGTGGTACACTTTTATTCCAGGAATGAAGAGAAAGAATGATGATTAACTATATCATGCAGGGAAGGACTACTCGGCGACGTCCGTGTGAGGGTTACTCCTGCTCTTGGAGATCGTCATTGGTAATTGACAAGCAGGAAGAAGAACACTCTTTAAGCACATTTCCGAAACGGATCTATCTATGCCGGTGTAGGCACGAAGCGTTCCAATTCGCTTCTTCCAAGTGACGGTGTGAAGCTCCTATTTTCCTTCCCTCTGCTACTGCGCCGACGACTGGCGCTGCTGCTCCTTCTGCTTCTGCTGCTGAGGGTCTTCTTGAAATAATTCGTTTTTGTACAAAGAGAACGTGGAGGAAGAAGACGAAGAGCAGTAGTAGTAGAAGAAGAAGAATGTTGCGAGATGGTCATGAAGATGGTCACGGTGATGTGGAAGAAGCCGAAGAAGTTTATTTTTAGCCCTTCTTCTCGGTTTTCTTTATCTTTTCATCATCTTCACTTCTTTCTTCATTTCTTTTCTTGTCGTTCTTCTACAAGTAAAGACTCTCCGGACATACCTTCCTCTTTCTTTTCTTCTTCTTGACGTCAACCTCGTCGTGATCGTCAGATTCTCCACGGCAGGAAGAAGATGAACTGAGAGAGTGTATGTATGGTATTCCCTTGTCTTTCTCTGTAGCAAAGTTTGTCGGGGATTCCGCCATCTGTGTGGTCTTTCTGGGTCTCTGCTTTTCTTCTTTTTCTTCTTCGTGTAAAGTCAAGATCATGGCTACGATGAGAGAGGTGGAGAGGCTCGATGACACACAAGATAGAGTGGAGACATGGACCGCAGAAAGAAGAAAAAGAAGAAAGACGGAGAAAGATCCAAGAAGAGAAGAAGAGCAGAGGATCGATCATGAATAGAGACTGATAGCGTTTTGCTTGACAAGAATAAGAACGGGGAGGAAGAAATCCCACCGCAAGCAACCACCGGGATAGCAAGTCAAGTTGACGAGGTGTATGTACACTCCAGAGAGGATCGACCAGATACATGTTCAGTATTCATTATTATCTTCATTATCTTTTTCATAGACTTTCTTTTCACAAGGATCAAAGTCATCATGATTCTCATAACGACCCTGCCTGGATTCACTCTAAGGATGGAAAGGCGAAGAATGATCTAGGAAAACAACAAGACCAACATGAACAGTAGGAGTGTGGGTAGTCTTGATCTCGTGTGCTTGTGGTTTGTAAGAGGGGGGGGGGGCGG
>NW_027164681.1:0-210 GCF_002600585.1 Cystoisospora suis
GATACGTGTGAGAGAAAGAGCCCTGATACGTGTGAGAGAGAGTGCGCAAGAGAGCGCAAGAGAGAGTGCGCAAGAGAGCGCAAGAGAGAGTGCGCAAGAGAGCGCAAGAGAGAGTGCGCCTGAGAGCGCAAGAGAGAGTGCGCCTAAGAGCGCAAGAGAGAGTGCGCGTAAGAGCGCAAGAGAGAATGCGCGTGAGAACGCAAGAGAGAG
>NW_027164682.1:0-378 GCF_002600585.1 Cystoisospora suis
CAAACTCATCTAACCGGAGGAGGGAAGGAAGGAGGAGGAGGGACACCCCCCCATGAAAGACTTCCTCTTGAGGTATGTACAGATATACACCTACAAGCAAACAGACAGAGAGAGAGAAGTGCATTCTCTCATCTATTTATCTGTCTCCTTATATATATATTTATCTATAGTACACTTCAAGTAGATATGTATACGACTACTACTACTGTATGTATGTATGTCGAGGTGTATACTGCTGGGCTGTGATGATAGTAGAACTACTGTCGATGCAGATGTGCTGCATGGCTGTGGGGTGGGAAGAATTGGAGATTTACGAAGAAGAGTGGACGGCACCCCTGGAGTGGCTAGGAAGGTGTATGTCAAAGCCAGAGCACTTCA
>NW_027164683.1:0-211 GCF_002600585.1 Cystoisospora suis
TTTTTTGATTGCGAGATGCCGCTGGCATCCTCTATTCTGTCCGGGGAGAGGAGCCCACCGGCCGATGCACAGACCCGGAGACATTCAATTGCAGCGACAAAGGCAGAACTACTGTCGAAGATCCCTAGGAAAGCGGCCAGCCTAACGCTACAAGCCCGGACAACCACGACGGACTCGTCCCGGATAACAACCGGTACCTCGGCAGGCTCCA
>NW_027164684.1:0-440 GCF_002600585.1 Cystoisospora suis
CCAATACCTTCGGCGAAGAACCTTGAAAGTCGATCTAGCCTCCTCGGGGGCTAACTCGGCGTTCTGGCAGTCCCGCTCGTTGGCTACACCTTCAGTGAGAGTCCCTAGCCCTCCAGACGTATCTCAACTACGAGGGATCACTCCCTGCGGTCGATCTCCCTCCTGTGCCTATTGGGGTCTATGGACCAAGGCGGCGAACAACTGATCTTCCCGCCTAGGGACTCCCGGAGCTACCGGCGTGGGCCAACACACGCCTTGTGGTCCCCTCAAACTCCGTAAGGTCCTAAAGCGTGCCTCTCTGGCGGCGTCATTTCCTGCTCCGCGGCTCCGAGCACGCTCCTTCGGCGTCTATGCGGGGCTGGACCAGAAGCGCGGGGGACAGCTCGGGTCCCGGCCGCACTGCAAGGGCTGCAGCACACCGGCCGGGACCCGAGCTGTCC
>NW_027164685.1:0-318 GCF_002600585.1 Cystoisospora suis
CACCTTTTTCCCCGGGCCCTTTCATCGATATATATATGTATTTCTTCCTTTTTTTGAATTCAAAGAACCATTAGAGCAAAAAAAAGAAAAACCGAGAAGGCCTGAAAAAGTTTGGAGCGGCGGCTGGAGACGGCCGCCGGTGAGCTGCCCCGGGGCAGCCGTCTGCATGCGAGTCGGACGGTTCGGAGAACCTTCCACGAGAGAGATATGTTTTTCCGGGGAACTGGAGATAGAGAGAAGAAGAGAGAGTTTTTTCCGACATTCTCGACTGTGGCTTCGTGTTTGCCGACGTTGTACCCCGGCGCAAGCGGCGAGAGC
>NW_027164686.1:0-222 GCF_002600585.1 Cystoisospora suis
AGAAGGACCAGTGTCGAGCGTGCGTGTGTGTAGTGATTCTTGGCGTCCGGAGACTACGCGAAGTCGCCTTCGGCGTCCCGAAGGGGTGATGTCTCGACTGGGTGTGGGCTGATCGTCTCCCATAGTCTGTTGACCTAACGCAGACCTCGTCCACCTCGAACCAGTGCCTTCGGCGAAGAACCTAAGTCACCGTTTTAGGTTCTTCGCCGAAGGCACTGGTTC
>NW_027164687.1:0-377 GCF_002600585.1 Cystoisospora suis
AAAGAAAAGAGAAAGAAAAGAGAAGGAGACATATCTTTCTCTACACTCTATACAGTCGCGAATCTTTTTAAAGCGAGAAAAGAGAGGGACAGAAAAGAAGAACCAAGCCCTTGAGGCTAGCTACTTAGCTAGCCACTCAGTCAATCAGGTATGTCACTTTTTCGGGTGTATATACACTCCAACCCACACGTGTCTACACAGCTTCGCTTCGCCATGCCCTTCCACTCAGGCATGGCCTCTTCTATCGAAACTTCTTTAGATTTACATCGTCGCCTTTAGCTTCCTCGCACAAACCATCGAAGAAAGAGTACGGGTATCTTTCTATCTCTCATTACTTGCATGCAGCACATACCGACTAACCCAGATGAAATATGTAT
>NW_027164687.1:490-1856 GCF_002600585.1 Cystoisospora suis
GTTGATGCCTATAGTAGGGAGAGTGCGGAGAAATGACTATGATAAGTGATGGACATTAGAGAGGTTAGTTGGGTGTATATACACCTGGGTGTCATATGTATTATTCTACATGACCGAGAAAGTCTGGGAGGGAAAGGAGTGGAGTGGATTTGTTTTCTTAGGCATGCATACCTGTTTATCTGACTGCTTGTCACTTTCAATAAGTTTGAGAAGTTGTCTCTTCCATTCCTTCCATTCAACCCCCAGCTGTATGTACACCAGGCAAAGACATCCGAAGAAGATAAGAAGAATCAACTAACTGCAGACATCCTTAGCAACTTCGCGTCAGAAGAAGAGACTTCTTGCAGAACACCCTCTTATACGATATAGAGCATAGACAAACCCCTCCATACAAATGGTTGAACGTATTCGTAAGCTCCCTATCTATCTATCTACCTATCTATTTAACTCTGTCTATCTGTTTTTATGTATGTGTCTCTATCTCTCTCTCTCTCTATATATATATGGCGACTACCCTTTCATTCGTCTCATTCATCATACGGATCACCGAGAGATCCCGAGGAGGTCAAGAAGATAGAGAAAGGAGAAAAGAAACGGAGCAAAGCAGTGGAGAGCTCCATGGCTATCGACGGTGTCCATACACATACACCAGGAGTACATACACTCACTCCCCGCTAGATGTAAAGAACACATCCGGAGAGAGAAAGAGAAAGAGAGAGAAAGAGATATATAGGAATGTCTAGAGATGTGTTGGGCATGTCTATCTCTAGAGATCTACATACAAGCAACAATACTCAGGCACCCGTAGAGTTTGATGCTGTTGAGACTTGTAGGAGAATGGAAAAATGCGAAGGAGGAAGAGAAGAAGGAAAACGTAAATGGTAGGGAAACGAGGTGTATGTACACCCGAGGAGATCTATCATACACATACACCCGAACACGTCCTCTTTCTTCTCTTTCCAAAAACATCGCCCACACCACACACATTCACATTAACCAAGAGAAAGAAACCTCTTTATTTCTTTCTTTCTTCCTTTCTTTCTTTCTTTCTTTGTGTTTTGATCTATCTGGACTTACGATTTTCTGTAGACCGTCGCTGTGCTTAGAAGAGGAAGAAGAAGAAGAGGACTGGAATGGAGGGCGAGTGCCGCCTTCGGAAGGCTCTGATTCGTCCTCATCTCTCGATGAGGCGAGGCTTGGCGGTTTTCTTCTTTCTCCGTCACTTTTGTTCTTTTGCGTAGAAGAAGAAGAGGAAGGAGAAGGAGGAGAAGAAGAAGAGTGAAGAGAGAGAGATGGCGACGTGGAGAGTTTTCCTAAGTTGACCCAGCCTGAAGAAGATGAAAATTTTGAGCCTTCTGCGTCTTGA
>NW_027164687.1:1885-2029 GCF_002600585.1 Cystoisospora suis
AGAAGAAAAGAGAGATCCATAGACACGGGTGAATGACGCTAAGGGAGACTTATGCCTAAGATTTCTATCTCTATAGAGAGATGAAAATAGCCACAAGAAGACGCCAGATTCCAAGTGTATGTCTACGCATCGAGATTTGCACGG
>NW_027164687.1:2131-2371 GCF_002600585.1 Cystoisospora suis
AGCCAAAAGAAGAGAAAGAAGAATAGGCAGCGTAACGACTAGCTCGCTTAGAAAAAGGCGGACAGAAAGAGAGTCAAGAGACTCGTAGAAGGACTACTCCTCTACTCCTCCTCCTCTTCATTCACAAACCAACGACTCCTAGTCACAGCGGCAGGTCCACATACACCTGATGCCATCTGAGGTGTACATACACCTACCACCCCTTCCTGTCGAGGGATCGAGGTACAAGAGGAAAGAAAA
>NW_027164688.1:0-271 GCF_002600585.1 Cystoisospora suis
ACTCGCGCCGGCGCAGAGTTCGTTTTCCCACGGCTCACGCTACCGCCTTGAAAGGGGGTGCGCTGCCTCAACTCTCCTGTTCCCAACATGAGTGCAAATCTCTCACCAACGCAGAGTGGCTCCTCCACTCTATGCATTCATCCTATAGGATATTAAATTAAATTCAACTCGCCTTAACTCATTAGCACCTTAAATTTATTCGCGCACCCTCGGGTGCCACCGCACATAGCGTTCTCCACAAATGTGACGGCACTTTCACTTTATCTCACCG
>NW_027164689.1:0-1907 GCF_002600585.1 Cystoisospora suis
GGAGGAGGAAGAGAAGGAACCAAAGGAAGAAGTATGACGGCATTCTCAGGCGGATTACCAAGTGCTACAACGGCCGCGGGATCTTCACCATCGGGTATGGCATCCCTTGCGTCTTTATCAGGAGAGACTCTTTCAGATATCAATAGTAGTCATACATCCCTCTTTCCGGCGCCAACGTCAGCTTCTCCTCCTGGGGGTGGTACAACAACTTCGACAGGACACCGTGGCCTCTCACCGTTGACGCGTCTAGGGGGGAATGCTCTTCCTCCCTCTCACTCAGGAACGACTCCTGGATGGTATCCTTTAGGCTCAGGTACTACTTCTACAGGTGGAGGCGGTTCTTATAGTACGACAACATCAGGAGGAGGAGGAGGAGCAACTGGTACGGCTAGTACGACTCCTCCATCATCCCTGTCTTCTTCTTCTTCAGGTCAACAGCAAATTCTCTTGCCTGCGGGTTTGACTGCTTCTCATCTTGCGGCGTTTAATGCGAACGCCGCAGCATTGCAACAAGGGAGTTGTAGCGCTGCTGGTGGAGGAGGAAGTGCGACAGGAATTCCTTCAGCAGTTTCTTCATCTACCTCATCTGCTGCTTCGAGGAATACCTCTCTTACTAGTACCGGTAATAGCAGTAGTAATGGCAGCAGCAGTTCTCCCTCCACCGCCAATACAGGTTTAGGAGGACCGGGAGGAGGTCTGTCTTCTATACGAGGGAGCGCCGTCTCATCTTCACCAGGAGGAAATCTTGGATTGGACTCAACTCGAGGGGGGGGTCCTGGGACACAGCCATCACAACAGCTCCCTTCAACAGCAAGTACGAGTGCTGCAGCACATGCTTTGTTCTGTCGACTCTTAAACAGTCAGTTGAGTGGTGCGGGTGCAGTGGGAGGGGTAGGCAGCAGCGCAGGAACGCCTACAACAACGGCTCCTGCGACTACAGGTGGAGGAGGAGGAAATGGTGGAGATGCGGGCAGTCATCCAAACGCAGCGGCAGCAGCAGCAGCTGTAGCTGCGACAGCAGCAGTTATTCGTCCTTTGCTTTTAGCAGCTGCGGCTAGCAAGGCTCATGCGAATCAACTTCTTCTCGCTTCAAGAATCAATCCTCTCTTAGCAGCAGCACTTTCAGCTGCAGCCGGAGCAGGCAACCCGCTTAGAGGGACAGGAGGAGGTGGGGGGAATACCCCAAGTACAGGGAGTGGGGGTGGAGTTCCTAGTGGTAGTAGTAGTACTGGGAGTAGTAGTTGTAGTACCAATACTACTCCTATGACTACTGCTGCTCCTAGTACTGCTGCTAATGCTGGGGGTCTTCTTCCTGAGCTTCGATCCCCGCTACTCCTACGTACACCTGCACAAAGTACGAACAATAATAGAACACCTCAGCAACAGGCGACTCCCTCGTCATTAGGCCTGAACACAGCTGTAACACCACAGAAAGATCCAGGAGGAGGGGGGAGTCCCTCCACTATCCAAGAGGGCGGGGCGTCATCCTCAGGCATAACAGCAACGCGCTTATCATCTCCGAATCCTGATAGTACGAGTAGCGGTAGTAGTCATAATAATAGTACAGGAGGAGGGGGAGGAGGAGGCCTGGCAGCTGTTGGGACTTCTCCACTGTTGAGTCTTCTCCCCGCAGCTAGCCCTTCTACGTCACAGTCCTCCTCACAGACAACAAGACAACAACAACAGCAGCAGCAAGGGAGCGGAGGGTCTGCACACTATCATCATCATCATAGTAGTGGTAGTAGTAGTAGTAATCCTCTTCCTGCGGGAGGTAGTGCCACTACCGCAGCAACGAATCTGATGGCGGCTGCGCGAATGGGGATGTTCGGAGCTGCGGCAGCTGCGGCTATGGGGCAACTTCCAACGGCTTTAGCTGCTGCTGCAGCTGCTGCTGGAGGAGGAGGAGG
>NW_027164689.1:2062-2393 GCF_002600585.1 Cystoisospora suis
AGCCGAGCAACAGCGACAACAACTCTTACAGAAACATCAGCAATTACAGCTCCTGCGTCAACTGCAACAGCAACAGCAATCAGGAGGACTACAGATGCTTCAGCAGCCTCATCAGTTGCAGCAGCTCGTTCTTCAGCATAAACAGAAGCAGTTATTACAGCAACTCCATCAACAACAGCAGAAGCTCTTGACTCAGTCTCAAGGGGCAACACACCAACAGCAGTCGCAGGCATCTCAACAAGAAGGTGGAGAAGGCGGAGGAGGAGGAGGTGCTGGGGCTGCAGGTGGAGGAGGGGCAGGACGTCCTTCATCTGTTCAAAGATCCTCCTCA
>NW_027164689.1:2413-2572 GCF_002600585.1 Cystoisospora suis
GGAGTACTAGCAATAGTAGTAGTGCAAGCAGTCATACGACGAGTAGTAGTAGTAATAGTAGTATCGCCAGCGGGACAGATAAGCAACAGCAGAACGTTGTTTCGACAGTCTTGCAGGTGGTGACGGAAGCGATGAGAGCCGAGCAACAGCGACAACAAC
>NW_027164690.1:0-835 GCF_002600585.1 Cystoisospora suis
ATACCGCCACCAGGAATGGTGATTCCTACGTCAAACGGGAAACATGGTTGGAAACGCTGCGCAGAGCGCACGCCAAAGGGAACTATCACGGCAGGATGGTACCGAGGCCTAAGGAAGGTTAAGCGGGCAACCTTAGGGATGTCAACAGAGAAGCGGTCCTGCAGGAAAGCACAAACACACTACTCCACACAGGAGAAGCGGCAAATGAGTCACCAAAAGCAACGTAGAGCGGGACAGACCACACTAGAGCGAGGCCTACCGGGCGCGCTAAACGCCCCAGCAGCAAACAAACATAGGCAACGCAGCCCGGCAGCAGACCGACGTGGAGGAAACAGCACAGCAACAGGCCAGGACAGGAATAGGGCGGCAAGAAGAGGAACTGGCGCACGAGAGGCAAGCCAGGAACAACAGCGGACCCACGGCGGAACTACGCTCACCAAATATAGGAGCTCGGTCATACGGGGGGATCGACGGGGAGGGTTTCTAGGACGGAAACCCGATATTTCCTCCAGAGGAAGCCACGGCTCGAACTCAGAAGACGACATAGTGGACGCAAGGGAGGAAACGCACGCGCGAGAGAGCTTACGGACGCCAACGCCGGACGCATGCGATCACCAAAGGACCGCCAAGGACCCACAGCAACCTCCGAAGCAGCCGGAAACCTGCAGAGCGACACACAATAACACAGAACACCGCGGAGAGGGAACAGAAACGGAGAACGAAGTCGAATTCCCGAAAGGACAAATCCGGCAGCACATGCACCAGGCGAAGAGGCGACGGTATCACCAAGATCCAAGGCGGCGGCACGGCCTCGATAGACACAAAAGATGGAAGA
>NW_027164691.1:0-220 GCF_002600585.1 Cystoisospora suis
TATGCGGGGCTAGGCCAGCCGCGGGGGGAACAGCTCGGGTCCCGGCTGGTCGGTCCACGTTGTGCAGTGCGCACCACTCAATCGAGGTTTGGTGCGAAAAAACTCGTTCCCAGTGCAAACACTGCGAATAAATGAATGGCGTCTAGTAAAGCCTAACGTTTTGGCTTCTTCTGAGCCAGAAAGGAGTAGTGGACACGATGAAACGGCCTCGAGCCGCACC
>NW_027164692.1:0-1640 GCF_002600585.1 Cystoisospora suis
GGACGTTGCCTGATGCCGAGGAGTCCTGAATTTCCGGGGTGACAGAGTATGCATGTTCTTGGTCAGTCAGTACCGAAGAAACGAGAGAGAAGTTCACTGAGAGGAGATGTCCTTCGCAGTTTTCTGAAAGAACAACTCTCGTCTCTCCATGTTTGTGGACGTTCCCTGGAGTGGTCTCACTAGATTTCACTTTGGGCGGCGTGGCAATGCGCTCTCCAGCGGAGGTCCCGGGCTCTGTCCCTGACAAAGGCAGGGTTTTGCCTCCGTCCGGAAGCTTGGTGACGGCCGCGCAGTTCGTGAGCTTCTTTCTGAGTCTTTTGACTGAAGCAGGAACATACAAGGGCGCGGGTGGGCCTGAGTCCCAGAGCGGCGGAAGTGCAGGTGTGAAGCGTTTAGAGTAATCGTCGCCGGTACCGCTGCATGAGCATTCCAGCCGTGTCTTTGGGTTTGCATGGACCGTCACTGGAGCAGCACAGACAGGAGGTGTCCCTCCCCCCGTGATGAACCTGCCGTGGCCCCTGGCGTTGCGGGCGGAAGGGTGTATATCCGTTTGTATCCGTACTACCGGAGAAGGGAGAAAGAAGTCGATCGGCTGGAGACGGCCTTTGCATGGCGTTGGCAGTGAGACTTTACCGTCCTCTTGTTCGCCGTCGTGTTCGAACATCCTAGGTGCCGCGTCGAAGAACCTGGGAATCATCCGAGCAGGCGCCGTAGAGCTCAAATTGACCCCAGAGTAACCCGTAAACTGCACGGAGTAGGTGTGGCCGGTTTCTCCGGATCTCACATGGCATTCCGGCAGACACGACGGGAGGGCCAAGCCAGCCTCGGGAGTGGAACCCGGAATGATGGGAGACTGAGGAGCGAAGCTGTAATCGAAAAAATGAATATGACGGACGGCGTGAGGACCCAGTAAGGGAGCCCTGCACCGTGGAGACCGCTCAGGACAGCCGGGGGACGTTGTAGGCGCTGTCCTGGGCATTGTCACCGTCTTGTAAGGCACTGGGGAATCCGACTCCGGGGTGTGGTAATGTATGAAGTCGGGCAGAGGCACCAGAGCGGCCTCTCCCGAATCGTCATGACCGCGGAAAGAGCTTGGTGTGGACGTCACTTTCTCTTTCTCCTCCGCATCGACCTGAACCAGGTTCCAGAAGCCGGGGACAAATTCGTGCAGATGAATGAGGTCATCCGGAGGGGCGGCGCTGCTATTCTGGGAGTTGCGCTGGCGGCCGAGAAGCTCTGCCGTCGTTGAGACTCCGTGTTCGAGCCCTCTATCGACCTGATCTGAACCTGAGTGGCCACCGGTGCGCTTGTGGTAATGAATAAGCTGAGTAGGAGGCAGAAGACCGCCTCCTTCGGGCTTCTGACCGTTGGAAGCAATGGCAGGTGCGGATTCCGTTCCGTTGTTACGGCCTGCGTGGGCATGCCGCGGGATTGAGGAGCCGGAGAGGAATTCATGGTGAAGGACGAGCGGCGGCAAGGTGGGAGGACTGATCATCTTCGGATTATTGTCATGGCTGACAGTATCGTCTGTGCATTCCCCCTCCCAGTTGGGCCCCGCCTGGACGTTGCCTGCACACCCTTCAACCCTCAACCTTCCTGGCTCCTCGGCATCAGGCAACGTCCAGGCGGGGCCCAACTGG
>NW_027164693.1:0-670 GCF_002600585.1 Cystoisospora suis
ATCTTTAATCTATATATCTTTATCTATCTATCTGCGGTCAATGTCTCTGTCTTTAATCTTTCGATCTGGAATCTATCTCTGGATCTTTACTCTATCATCTCCGTCCTTCTCGTGGATATCTTCTCATCATTCGTCTACCCTCCCTCTCTCTCTCTCTCTCGTGACCGTTTGCACTTCGAACCGTCTTATGCTGCTTTCTTCTCTTTCTCACCTCTTGCTTTCTTTTGATCCTTCAGAAAGCGGATATGTTAGCCCGTCTGCGTCCAAAGTGTTGCCATCGCTTCAGCTTTTTACAAGGAGGTGCAGGTGGAGGGTTCCACCGGCCATCGCCCTCTTATTTTACTTCAAGCCGAAACGGAGGTTTACTTGTTAGCCCTTCTACTCTACAAGATTATTCTGCCAAGTCAAAAGAAGACCACCCACGAAAAGAAGAGACATCTTCTTCATCCTTTCGTTCCTCTTCTTCTCCTGCTCCTCGTCATCCTAGCAATGGTCGTCGAAAGACGACGAGTTTTCTTTCCACTTCGATATCAGGGGGAAGCCGTGGGAGAGCCTCTCGTACAAGTATGGGGCAAGAGTTGCAGCAGCTCATGGTCCAGCGCCAAGTCATGCATCAATCGATGCCTCCTTCATTGTCCTTCTTCTCAACTTCTTCTTCTTCTTTCTTCTC
>NW_027164693.1:819-1376 GCF_002600585.1 Cystoisospora suis
CTTTTTCTTTTTCTCTCTCTTCTATGAGAGAGGATGGACTCTTTAAAGAGAGAGAAACGTTCAAGGAGATCTGTGGATTCTCTCGTCAGACAGGTCATGATACCTCAGATGCAAATGTCCATGGAAGACGTCGCCTAGAAGAAAAGAAGGAGGAGAGAATGAAGGGAAGAGAGAAAGACCGACGAAGAGGAAGAAAAGATAATGAATGTCCCGGTCTTCGTGGAAAGCCTACTGCTGGAGACTCTCTAAGAAATCGCCGTGATCGAGAAGAAGAAGAAGAACATTCACATGGACAAGAAAGACTTTATCGCAAGACACCTATCGTTTCATCCTCTACGACTTCAACTCAGCCATCGCCTTCTTCTCCCCTTTCTTCGACAACCCACGCATGCAACGGTCGACAGAGAGAAGAAGACTTCTTAACATCTCTACAAGATTCTTCTTCTCTTCCATCCTCTCAGAAAGATCACACTTCTCCTCCTTTCCTAGCTTCTCTCTCCCCTTCTCGCTCGATTTCTCCTCCTACCAAGAGTCCCCCCGCTCTTATCGATTCTCTA
>NW_027164693.1:1625-2019 GCF_002600585.1 Cystoisospora suis
GGGGGGGGGGGGCGCCTGGAGGCAGTCGTGAGATGTCTGAGGCTCTAATGCTTGAACTGCACGATCAAAACAACTGGAGATTTCTTAACGACGGAGAATGGTAAAACGAGGGGTAAAAGAGTCTCATGAATCAATTAACAGACAACCTAGGACCATAAATTTGTATCATGGTCACCCATCTATCTCATCTATCTTCTATCTATCTGGATATTTCCATCTATCTCCCATCTACCTTGGTATATCTATCTATACATCTTTTTTCTATCTAGAATATATTCAACTATCTTCAGTCTATGTTTAGTCTATCCACCTATCTCTAATCTGCCTCTTATCTCTCTATCTCTATCGTCACTTTCGTACACACGGAGAGCAGGGGGGAATGAATTTCTGTCGT
>NW_027164694.1:0-1949 GCF_002600585.1 Cystoisospora suis
TTCTTGCGGCAGCCTTTACAGCCGACCACATCTGGCCTCATCGTTTTTCTTTGTCCATTGCCGTCCACGGTTAACAACAATTTATACATCCTGGTATGGTGTGCTCCGATCTCCTTCTGTATCAAGACAGGAGGCCTGCAATCTTTCAGAGGATACTTAAGCGCGGCAGCCGGAGCTAGGAGCGCACCCACGCCGGGTAGCAGCCGCGCCCATCACAACCTACCGCGTCAGTAGAGCCGTCCGAGAGGTGTCTGCTGGTTGCGGTAGAGAATACCAAACCGAAACGCGGGTTCGGATGTGCTCACCGGGGCGGCGTTCTGCGTATCTCTCTTGGGTGCCATGTCGGACATGCCGATTGGCTCACCCCTATGCGCCTGCTGTAACCTGGTGCGCAGTTTCGCGAATCAGCCACTCCGCTCCCCTCCCCTTGTAAAAATGGCTTGGCCTGATAAGAGGAGTGAAAGGTCGTTCAGCCTCGGCAGCGATGTTTTCTTGTGCTGTCCTAGCAATGACGTGCTCTGAGTGCAGCCTGCGGAGTGCCGTGCAGTGCTGGGCCGCGGGCATAGCGCAGCCCTCCGACAAATGAAGTTTCTTACAAACCAGACCCCCTTTCCGACAGGACCGCTGCATGCCCTTGGAGGACGCAGACACACGCATCCGGGGTGAGGTGAATGCCACAATGACATCGTACAGTGCGCCGCCACATATGCCGGCAATCCCATTGTGCTTATCAGTCGTAGCATGCAGACACCGGACAATACCAGAACAACAGGCCCTCTGACCGCGCTAGTGAACACGCCACTGTCTCTGCGTCCTCACTTTCCATTGCAGCACCATGCACCATCGCCGAAAATGCCACTGGGTGACATCCGCCCGGGTCCCCTAGATGAACTCCGCGAATCATTTATCAGCGACACAACTGACAACCCGAGGAAGCGCGTGTAAGGGCTCGTCCTCTACTTCTTCCCACACCGTCCGGTCAAACACGCTTCCCGAACATAGCTGCACTTTAGAACCGTAACGCCTCGGTGAATACAGAATGTCCTCTGTTTGACTAACCCACGCGTCTGTGCGATGTACTTCGACACCAGAACCCGCAAGCCCGTTACACGCTCAGCAGCGCGCCTTGTTTTGTACCTACGGCAAGGACGGCACTGCCTGCGCGGGACAATCCAGTCTATCCGAAGCCCCTTTCAATCACGAGAACGGACACGGCATATCAGCGTACTACATATTGCGGATACGTGCTCCAGACTGCGACAGCTACCTCTCGGCCTTCCATACAACGGACCAGCCATATCGAGCTACACAGGCTTTCTAGGATCGTCGGTGACGCTTGCTCGTAGCTCGTAGTTGGTAAAATGCTTCTTGGCGAATTGTGTGTGCTAGGCACACCACAAACTCTCAGCCGGACAGAATCCGGAACAGCAGCTTCTTAACCTTCAGTACAACTAAAGCCTCTTTCGCGCTTAGTATACAGCGGTAGAAGCACCAGCGGGCTGCCAGCCAACCACCGCTGCACGATCAGCCGGCTCACTTCGTGCAGAGCAACAAACAAATACCACTCCCACGGTTAGCAGCCGCAAAATGCGACTCCATGGTTCATGATATGATCGCTCCCCCACAACAACCTCGAAACCATCCTCCAGCACACTGAAGTCTTCCCGACGCAGGATCTCTGCGAATCATAGCAGCTGCTGTGCAGATTTCTAGGGCTTGCTGACTGACCCTTACTTCAGTCCCGCAGCTTCCTTAACTAACCACCACTCTTTCTAGTCTTGCTCCAGTAGCACCTCACACCATCGACGCAATCCATACTCCGTTCACTTCACACCAGAACACCCTCAAAGCTGCCACGCAGCCAACAGTTGACGCCCTCAAAACCTCAAGACCACCTAAGACGGCTTTTCCGTTTGAGCCTGCTTCTGTTTCTGTAATGATTCTAGGGT
>NW_027164695.1:0-587 GCF_002600585.1 Cystoisospora suis
GGGGGGCTCAACGTAGACGAGCGAGAATGGCGTTGCTTGCGTTGACTCGTGTACGGCGTTATTATAAGCAAACTCCGCAAACGGCAAGTAGGCTGCCCAGTCTCGAGTGTCATCCCGCACGTATCCCCTTAGCATTTGCGTTAGAGTACGAATAGTTCTCTCCGTTTGCCCGTCCGTTTGCGGATGCGCGGAGGTGGAGAGCAGTCGCTTGGTTCCCACCCGCGCACAGAACGATCCCCAAAAAGCGCTCACGAACTTGGGGTCCCTGTCAGACACAATCGACCTTGGAAATCCGTGCAAGTACCATATTTTGCGGAGAAACAGTTCCGCAAATTTCTCCGCTGTCATAGATGAATGCACTGGGATAAAGTGAGCCATCTTTGACAGTCTGTCTACCACAACACAGATAGAGTCGAACGCACAGCTACCAGATGGTGGTAATCCCGTAATGAAATCTATGGATATGGACTGCCACGGTCTGTCGGGTACATCTAACGGCTGCAGTAGACCTGAAGGCTTAGTGCATTTCGGTTTATTTTTCTGACACTGTACGCACGTTGTAACATATTCGTGGACATCATTCTGCA
>NW_027164696.1:0-232 GCF_002600585.1 Cystoisospora suis
TGTTGCGAATTCCCCGAAAAAGGTGTCACTACCTCGATGCGGGGGTATAAAAACTTCTAAAAACGTAAAAGGTGCCTAACGCACCTCGAGTTATTGCTCTACGTGGCCTGGCCGCTGAGATCGGCCAAATTCGTCTCCCGCTATGCGCGAGTTGCGGGGTAAACGGCACCTGCGCTGGTCCGCTACCCTTTTGGTGAAAAATATCGATTTTCCTAAATTTGCTCCTACGGCT
>NW_027164697.1:0-312 GCF_002600585.1 Cystoisospora suis
TTCGGTCTTTCTGTTCTTATTAACGCTATTAGGCTCCCCTAGGAGCCTTACTGATCTAGTGTGTGCCTGGCGTGGCCGCCCTGCTACTCGGCGTGGCCGCGCGGGTGAGTCGCGAGTCTCGCTTGTTGCGAATTCCCCGAAAACGGTGTTGCTACCTCGATGCGGGGGTCTAATAGTTCTTAAAATCCCAAAAGGTGCCTAACGCACCTCGAATTACTGCTCTACGTGGCCTGGCCGCTGAGATCGGCCAAATTCGTGTTCCGCTATACGCGAGTTGCGGGGTAAACGGCACCTGCGCTGGTCCGCTACCCT
>NW_027164698.1:0-485 GCF_002600585.1 Cystoisospora suis
CACTGGTCGGATTCTCCGACCGCCCGTGTTCTACATAGGACACATCCTTAAACACAGGAGTTTTACCCTTTCCCAAAGGTTATCCACCCCGACACGTTACTTTTTGCTACAGACTTTAACTCTACGAAGTGATAAAAGTTTTAACTCTTGACCTACTAACACTCCTCAAAAAATTCCTAAGACTCGGACATCGATACCACCCACCTAACACTGTTACCGAACCTACTTTAGGGTTACTAATCTATCTTCAACCATACTCTATCTACTGCTTACTCCCTTTCTACGCTTGATTTCCCTAAAGTAGCTAGATTCACATAGTTCTAAAATTGATCTAAGACGGGTCAGAGCAAAATCTCTGACATATGGCTACAGCTGCTTCTTCCAAGGCGTTGAGCCTCAGATATAGGGGGCCTTTCAAGATTATCAGTAAGGTGGGGGAACGAGCTTATAGATTAAAGTTACCACCTTCTATGCTTATGCATCCT
>NW_027164699.1:0-143 GCF_002600585.1 Cystoisospora suis
CATGCATGCATGCATGCATGGCCCATGGTGTATGCGAGCTCTACCTACCAAGCTTTTTCTTTCACTCAGGATTTGTCTAGGTTATAGTAGGAAAGAAAGAAAGACGTTACATCTGGCTTGTTTCTTTCTTTCTTTTTGTTTTG
>NW_027164699.1:707-956 GCF_002600585.1 Cystoisospora suis
GTGTTGTTCTTTTCTTCTTTCCTTTGTCTTTTTAAAGACGGTGTGGACCGAAGACGAGTGATGCAAAAGAAGAAGAATGAAAGAACCAGAAGACACTCTACAAAATAAACGAGACTACCCCTGGGTGATCAAACCGCCGTCTCTACGGATCAACACCCTAGATAGATTAAAGATAGATTAGATAGATAGATTAAAGGTAGATAGATAGATTAAAGATAGATAGATAGATAAAGGTAGATAGATAGATTA
>NW_027164700.1:0-213 GCF_002600585.1 Cystoisospora suis
CACCCAGAAAACCCCACATCCTGCGTCTGACGCAGAAACAGTACGAGATCCCCGAGGGCCGAGTCAGTCGAGCGAGGCCAGGCGGGCCGTGACGCGCGGTTGCATGAACCAGTCGGCGTTTGCATGGCGCTTGGTGGGGGAAACACCCTGGGAACCCCGACACATCGGCTACGGGAGGGGACAGGCTCCTTTTTTTCGAGCACCTCCGCCGCC
>NW_027164701.1:0-578 GCF_002600585.1 Cystoisospora suis
AAGAAGAGAGAGAAAACAAAGAGTTTGACTAGAAGAAAAGAGAGAACGGAAAAGAGAGAAGAGACAGAAAAGAAAAGAAGAGAAAGTTACTTCATAAGAAAAGCAAGATTCATTGTGTTACTCGATGTGCATGAGGAACATGAAGGTCACCCCGGCCTCTCTTTTCATCTCCCTTTCTTTCGAGAGGGAGATGAAAAGAGAAGACGAGAACCAAGAGAGGTCTTCGTTTCTTCTTCTCTCCTTCGCCTTTTCACCTTCAAAGATGATTCGAAGGAATCGATTTCTCACCTAAGGACAACCAAAAGGCTTCTTTGATAGTAGCCCTAGAAAAAAAAAAAGAAAAAAAGAAAGAAAAGGAGCAGGAGAGAAAGAGATGCCGTTGTTGACATGTTTCATGTGTACAAGGAGGATAGTCGTCTGATTGATCAGTCTTCTTTCTTCACTCTCTCTCCTTCCCTTTTCTTCTTTTCACTCTGGAAATCCTGAGGCCTTTCGCTACTTTTTCGTGTCTATTTCAATCCACACCTTTTCATCTTCTTTTCCTCTCGCACATGCAATCTGTACCATTGGAATCCTTC
>NW_027164702.1:0-390 GCF_002600585.1 Cystoisospora suis
CTCTTCCAGAGTGCATGGTCCGGATGGAATCGGCTGAAATCCCTCTTCGCCCCCCTTCGTGCAATTCTCTTAGCGACCTTCTAAGGAAAACCGCGTCCATCTCCTTCTCCTTTTCGGCGAGCCTCCTTCCTTCCATGACTCTGTCGTAGCGGCTCAGAGCCTTTGCTATAACGGGCTTGGGGCGAACATTCACTTCTCCTTCCTCTCTCGCGCTAGGACGCCTTGCCTGGGTCCTACTTCCTCTTCGCGCTCTTCCTCTTCGCATCTCGCGTGGCCTTTCATGGTTCCCCTGTGGACAGACCTCTTTGGATACAAACGAAAAGGGATCATCTTCGTCGAGTAGTTCTTCTACTTGCTCTGGGGTTGGTTCTCTGGGGGGATTTGGTACCG
>NW_027164703.1:0-312 GCF_002600585.1 Cystoisospora suis
CGGCAAACCGAGCCGGGAAAAACACGGTTTCCACCCGATCCCGGGCAGGGAACCGTGCAAAATAGAGAGGAAATGCACATTAATGCACCTGGAAAACCCCACAGTCTGCGTCCGACGCAGAAGCAAAGCGAAATCCCCGCGGGCCGGAGCCGTCGAGCTAGGCCAGGCGGTCCGCGATGTGCAGTGTGCATAAGAGAGTCGGTGTTTTTGTGCAAAAAAAACTCGTTCCAAGTGCGGGAACACTTGATGAATGGATGGCTCCTAGCGAAGCCTAACGTTTTGGCTCTATTGGAGCCAGAAAGCAGTACCGGA
>NW_027164704.1:0-217 GCF_002600585.1 Cystoisospora suis
AGCCAACCACCCGGACCGGAGACGAGACGGGTGCGTCCGAGGTTCGTGGTTCGGACGGAAAGGGGAGAGAGAAGAGAACTTCCTGGTGAGTTGCGTTTTTGTCCGGTGAAAAAGTCCGGACGCGTCCATTCGACCCGTGAGTTTTCCCACTAGTGTGTTGTGGGACTTCCTTCGTAATTGCTTTTGGCCGGTCAGAGTACCGGAGAGCCGTTCGTGC
>NW_027164705.1:0-314 GCF_002600585.1 Cystoisospora suis
AGCCAGCTGCTCGCCTTTTTCACTGGAATCAATCTCTCCCGATGCATCTTCTACTACAGAAGAAGTCGTCGTTGGAAGGCCTGCTGTATGCGATGGCGCAGAAGAAGGAACTTCTTCTCCTTCGCTTACCTCACAGATAGGGGAGGAGTCCACGCCTGACACAGCATGCAGATCAGGAGGGACAGGGTCCGAACAATGACCTAACGGAAAGGCCCGTAGGTGATCATTTTTCACTGGAACCTCGTACCTCTCCGTAGATACCTCGGAATCCTGCTGGTCTTTCGCACCTTGTTCTTCACTTCGCAATGCATTGT
>NW_027164706.1:0-355 GCF_002600585.1 Cystoisospora suis
CTTCTTTCTTCCTGTCTTCTTCTCGTCTCCTCTTTTTTTCTCTTCTTCTCTCGGCAAATCAACTCGCTCTTTCAAGAGAACATGTCTCTTACAGTACAATGCAAGTGTCTCATTAGATCTATCTATCCTTATACATAGAAGGATAGATAGACATTTTCACTTGAAATGAAGTAGATAGACGACGGATATACTAAGAAGCGAGTAGCAAAGAGTATGCGACTCCTTGTTTGATTGCATCAAGCACTGAAGGAAAGCTCGGAGACGGCCACAGGCACCTTACCCACGCTCCCGTCTCCATAACAGTGACGCAGTTCTTTTATCGTCTGATGTGTATACACCTGAAAAGCATAATATA
>NW_027164707.1:0-277 GCF_002600585.1 Cystoisospora suis
ATATATATATATATACCTCTCTTGTACTGTTTCTTACGGTTTGTATAGACCATAGAAAAGCACGCAAGAAATGTATTCTCAGGGAAAAGTCAGATTCTTCACAATGGAATGAGGAGAGGAGATAAAAGATGTTACCTCACAGACAGACTGCGGCTTTCGTAAACAATCTTGCGTTCTTATCTAGAGCAACTTCTATATCTGGAATCTACGGTTCAAAACTTGAAGTGTTAACAAGAAAGAGATAGGACCTTCTCATTCGAGACTCTTGTGGCAGGTC
>NW_027164707.1:706-971 GCF_002600585.1 Cystoisospora suis
GAAGAGAAAGAAGAGGAGAAAGATTGCATGTAGAATCTTGTACTTACCGAAGTCGTTGTCCATCACTGATGAGCCCCAGGCTCTTGTCGGATCCTTCCTATCTGCGGACCAAACACACCACGCCAGGCAAGCACATGCATCCGTATATAAGCACGGGGAAAAAGAAAAGTATATAGCCTCTCGCCCGCGGCTCGAGAGCCATTCACCGGAACACATGGGGAGAAGCGAAAGGATGAGGGACTTGAGACAAAGAAAGAGAGAAAGA
>NW_027164708.1:0-239 GCF_002600585.1 Cystoisospora suis
TTGCATAGTGTATCACGGGGCTTCGAGGTGTTGTGGACGGTAGAACCATGTCTGTTTCTTTCGCCGTTGGCTCACGCTGAAGTTCTTTCCGGGGATTTGGGCGGGCTTCTCTCCGATGGCTTGAGGCTGTTGTTTCTGGTGTATAAGGTAAGCCCAACTGTACGTAGAAGACATACTATCATCGCTCTGTCTCCGTTTTTTTTTTTTTTTTTTTTCAGGTGCCATGGCATCATGAACTG
>NW_027164709.1:0-214 GCF_002600585.1 Cystoisospora suis
AGAAAGAGAAAGGAAGAAAGATGTACGCATGGATGCATGTGCGCGTATCACTTCAAAAGGTGTATCATACAGAAGAAGACAGCGACATGCATAGTTATAGATAGCTAGAAATGCAGAGAGAGAGATATACAGAAGAGAGAAGGTTGAAACAAATCTCTTACAAAGATATGAAAGAAGAGCATGGACGATCAGTCATGATAGATAGATAGATAGA
>NW_027164710.1:0-222 GCF_002600585.1 Cystoisospora suis
TTCTTCTTCTCGATCAAGTGAGATAATTCTTCCGGCATCTTCTTGCATGGTTTCTAAGCGACTCTCTGAGAAGCATCCCTGTATACAAGAGGAAGGCACATATGTAACTAGAAAGAAAGTTAGCTTGTGCAGAGAGTGTTCTCCCATTTATTGCTTGTATACCGGAGAGGATCTTCTCCTAAGAGATGAACACTGTATATACAGCAGGTGTCTTTTCTATCT
>NW_027164711.1:0-1127 GCF_002600585.1 Cystoisospora suis
GATAAGAAGAAGAAGCAAGAGAGTGAAGAGAAGGAGAAGAAGAAAGATGAAAAGAAGAAGAAGAAAGAGAAGGACAGTCGTATCAATGAGACCAAAGAAGAAAAGGAAGGAAAGGAGAGAAAGGATAAAGACAACAGAGAACGTGATGAATCTCATGCAGACAGCAAGAAAAAGAAGAAAGAGGAAAAGAAAGGAGAAGAAGAAGATCCGAATTCCTCCTCTAGTAGCAGAAAGAAACGCGACGCAGAAAGAGAAGACGACCAAGCACGAAAGAAGTAAGCTCCCTCTTCTTTCTTCTTCACTTATATTCGCCGCCTATACACATCCAGGAACGTCGTATCTGCTTGCTCATCCATCGATCATACGTATCTTTTCTCTCTTGCGTTTGTCTATCTTTAGTCGATCTATCTATCTTCAGTCTATCAATCTATCTACATATCTTCAACTATCATCTATCTTTCATATATATATATATCTCCAGTCTCTCTCTCTCTCTCTCTCTCCAGTCTCTCTATCTCCGAGTGTGTGGGGAGGTGTGTAGGCCTTAAATCGATGTCTTCTTTCCCCGTAGGTCTTCGTAGCCTATCTCCAAATAGTTCTTCCGTTGCGTCTTCTCCGTTTCTTCTCTTCTTCTCTCTGCATGGATTTCTCCTCTACACTTTGTCACAATGCATGCAGTATTTATACTCCCCCCATTTCTCTCTCTCAGTCTTTCTATCGAAGTTATTCTTCTTCTTCTCCAGGTGTATAGACAGCCGCTTCTGCACGTCGATTGATGCATGTTTCTAACTTTCTTTTTTCCTTGTGTATGTGCATGGGAAATGATAGATTGAAGAAGAGTGAGAAGAGAGAGAATTTGCCTCGAGGAGACAACGATGAAAAAGAGGAGGAGAAGAAGAAGTCTAAGGAGACTGCAGGTGAAGAGAAAGAGAGAAAGAACATTGATAACGAGGGGGAGGAGAGCAAGAAGAAACACGAAGAAAGAAATTCCGACAAGAAAAGAGAAGAAGAAGAGAAAAAGAATAAGAAGAAAAGCAAGCACTATCCTAATCTTAATCATTATGACGGCAAAAAGGAGAAGAAATCTGGAGAGAAGACTACCACTACCACTTCCACGGAAGCCAAAG
>NW_027164712.1:0-1913 GCF_002600585.1 Cystoisospora suis
CCCCCCCAGATCACACCACTGCACGTTCTCCCGTACCGACGCTTCGGCCAGCGACTACCCGCGAAGTCGCCAGGCAGAATATCAGTCCTATTATGAGTACTCTTTCCAATACTCCTTGCGATGCTACTGCTTCTTTTCCTCCTCTTTGTAGTACTGCTGATTCCACCACTGTTATGATTTCTACTTTTTTTTCTTTTGTCTGACGCAACCAGAGACTCAACAATGAGCAGGGAATTACGACGGTGGGGTACCCGTTACTCTGTATCTAGTAACGTTATCATGATATTGAGTAATAGTGATGCGTATAAGAATCCAACTCAAGACGGAGAAAAAAAGAACGACCGACCACGCTACGCCTAATATCTTCTTTCGGTTATTCTTATTCAACTGAATAGTTTTGCTATTTCTCGTTCTTACCGTCATCATTATGGTCTTGACCATACTCCTATCCATTTTCTTTTGTAGTGTTAGTATGAGTCTCGGTATTATGCGTTCTAATAATATGAGTATCTATCCCGACTTGATGCGCCATGATCATGATGTTGCTATTCTAGTATTACTATTGTGTTCCATAGATACACCAGCGATAGACCAGTCCTCCTCTTGTTCCTTACTTTTTTATTACTTTTTTTTATGTCATCTCCATTCTTCTTACTCTCCTTATCATCACTATCCGAATTCTTCCTTCTTCTATCGGTAGACATAAAAACAAAGAGCGATGGAGATAGATATCAAGAGTGTGTGTCCACACCAGATGATACGCAGATCAAAGATGGATACGTAGATGGATAGGTTCCATGATGTATTACATATATATATATACACTAATAAAGATAGAGATCTTTATATATAGGACACGACACACCACCATGTCGTGAGCCGTATAGTGCGTCATCCGCGTTATACTCTTCACGCTAAGGACTACGTGACTTTTTCTCTTTTCTTTCATCTCTCCGGCCGGAAAGAGAGATCTAGAAAAGGGACACGATGCATGCATGCACGTCAGTATTCGGAACAAGAGGAGAAGAGAGAAGGAGAAAATGAAGTAGAAGCTCCTGGGGGTTTCGGAAATGTTTATGATTCGTATAAGTGTTGTGGTGGTAAGAGTGGTAATCATGATGCTTTCGATGGTGTTCGTTTCTCCTCTTGTTGTTTGTATTCAATCATAGTAACAGTAGCGGTCATGGTACGACTAACCTTCTCTTCTTCGCATTCTCCCACATCCGCGCAACACCCCCTCTTCCTTTTCATTGTTCTCCTCCTCTAGTCAATTTCTTTCGTTCATCTTGGCTGCATTCTCGTTTTCAACATTCATTTTCATCGCCTTCATCATCGTTCTTCCAGTTTAAACAGGACTGAGAAGAAGAGTGACCACAAATGCGAAGACGATAAGGTTACTCGTACCACGACGACTATTGCTTTCCGCCGTGGGCTCATCGGGTTGTCTAACGGACCGTGGCATCGGTCGGTTAGACTACCCGATGAGCTTCCTACTTTTCTGTGCGTAGGCCTCCAAGGCTGATCCGCGTGCACCTTTGCCCGAACCTGCCGAGACGTATGTGCACGTGGAGTGTGCCGTTTTCATTCTGTGCGATCGCCGTCCGCCGTCTTCTTTGGATCTCTCGAGATGCCCTGGACTTGGAGTCAGTTTCTCCCTCGTTCGGCCTCCCCTGTGTGCTCCATTGTTGGTATGGGGCGGTCTTTGTTTCTCCTTCAGCTTTCATCTCTCCCCGTGGTAGTGTGTCTCGACTGCGCCCAGGACCTACCCCTGCATCTTTCCTAAACCCGGTGCAGACCCGTCGTGGCGTTACTGTTGTCCTGGGTTAGCACGTCGGCCTTTCGACACTATTTGCTCTTGCCACGAGGATGCTTGGCAGGCTCCACCTTGCAGCAAGAGCAAATAGTGTCGAAAG
>NW_027164713.1:0-289 GCF_002600585.1 Cystoisospora suis
CTATTAGAGACAAGCACCATGTATCACATGCATTCGCTCTCTCTCTCTGTGTGTTTAACGTCACTCTTCTACGGATCAGCGGGCTAAGAAGATTCCCGAAGTAGGCGAGCGTAATTGCTATCATGACGAATTCAAGACCTTCGCCTCCACACTGTTTGATGTGGTGTCTGTCTCTTCTCTTCCTCTCAACAGCTTCTCTTCGCTTTTTCTTTCTAAGCATTTCTATCAGCAGGAGAATATAGACAAATTCCTACACGTCTCTTGAGCCATCTTATCATCTGTCTCTCCC
>NW_027164713.1:595-794 GCF_002600585.1 Cystoisospora suis
TTGAGGTGTGGGTGCTCTTCTTTGCTTGGGTCTGTAGGAATCTTCATCTTCTTTTGCGAACTCCGCGAAGCAAGTCGTAGGATTTATGATCTCCAAGCTCAACAATAGTAGTAGTAGTGGTGCCGCCCTACCCCCACCCTCCACATCAATGTCGAAAGGATCTGTCTTCTGGTATAGTCTCTTTCTCTCTTTTTCTCTT
>NW_027164714.1:0-206 GCF_002600585.1 Cystoisospora suis
GTGTAGTAGGAGAGAGGAGTGGGGGTGACTGACTACGAATGAATAGGATAGAATGGACATGTGAATGGAGGGGTATGCAGGAGAGAAAGAGGTCGGGAATATATGAGTTTGCATGTCTGCGTGAATGGAGTAGGTTTCCCTGGAGGACGTCCGATGAATCAACTTCTTTTTTCCTCTTCTCTCGTGTTGTTCTTTTCTTCTTTCCT
>NW_027164715.1:0-258 GCF_002600585.1 Cystoisospora suis
CCCCATTCTTCGATGTTCCTTGACGTGCTTGAGAGGTCGGAGAAACATTCCCTCCATGATGGACTCCAGAAGAAGGGTAGATCTCTAACGAAAGAACAGAAAGAAAGAAGGATGGCAGAAAGAAAAGGAATAGCCACACATCCATAGACAAGTCGTGCTGTATATTCTATCAAAACACAAAGGGAAAGAGAGAGATGGTATATGTATATAGAGGAAGAGAGACAAACACAAGAAAGGACATACATACATATATATGCG
>NW_027164716.1:0-267 GCF_002600585.1 Cystoisospora suis
CAGAGCAGCCAAGCAGGAAGTCGCGAGTACTCAGGGCATACAGTTTCGGAATCGATCCGAAGGCTGTGCGAAGGCGCGGACGTGAAATTGGACGACAGATATCTTGAGTTCTACCGCGCCTGTTTCGTCGCGGAAAGTGCGAACGATAACGAGACAAAAGCTGCCATCAAACACGTATATGAGCACTTCGGGAGGATAATCGACCCTCACACTGGTGAGCCAATCAAATATGCCTGAACGAGTTATCGTGCCATCCCGGTGCTCGGA
>NW_027164716.1:509-1145 GCF_002600585.1 Cystoisospora suis
GATGCGGGAGTGAGGAAACTCAATTCTGTATGGTTGTTGGCTGAAACTGCTCACTTCGGCAAATTCCCCGACACCGTGCTCGAACTTGTCGGCGAAGACAAAGCAGAGCTAATACCTGAGCAGGTGAGAAGACGACCGGAGGCACATGTTGCTGTATCCAAGGTTTCACTTCGTGTGCTCGCGGTGTCTCTCGACGGTTCACGCCGTGCTCTGGAACAGCCTCGCCGGGGTGCTGGGGCGGATTTGGCTTGTTTGTTGCTGTTTGGATTCCCTCGGCAGCTGAAACTTTTGAAGGATCTCCCTCAACAGTACGTCGAAGTGAGCTCGTCGTGCTCCGACCTCCGTGACTACATTCGCCGAACATTCTTGTAGCACGCTTTGGGCCGAAGGGGAAGCCTCACCAGCCTGCAACGTCATTGTCCCTGAGACGATTCCTCGTGCTTGGATAACGTGGCAGAAACAAGCCCAGGTCTCTTCCAAGTGCTGCGAGTGCCGCTGCAGGCGATCGAGGGCACACATGACGGGATGTTCGTATGCCGCCGTTCACTATCCCATGGAGCGGCGTAGCGTCACGCGGTACAGCTCCTACTCGAGGACTCCATGTTGTCAAGCGGTGCAGGTTGCCGTGAGAGGGGG
>NW_027164717.1:0-1652 GCF_002600585.1 Cystoisospora suis
AGCAGCTCGGACGGAAAAGGAGGAAGTTTTTCTCTCAAGCCTCCTTTTCCGTCCGAGCTGCTACTGCTCTCTAAACAAGTCTTGCCCTCTCAAACTTCTATTAAGAGAATCCTCAGGGAATTGCGCTTACTAGAGGAGAGCATAGGAGGAGATAAAACAGATTTACTTTAACATAATAGGAGAAGATGGATGGGGGGATGGAGAAGTAGTAGTAGCAGTAGCAGGACTAGGAGCAGAAAAGTTCGAGTGAACGTGTGAAGGACCAAGTACGACGAGAGAAAGTCTGTTTCTTTGTACGTCTCGATGAACGCGGATCGAATGTCTCGTTACCTGAAGAGAATTTCTTTCTCTTTCCTTTTCTTTTTCACGAAGAGAGCTACGGCGGGATGGATTTCCCTCCAGAACAGATATCTCATCTAAAGTTTTTCTCTCGCTGTTCAGCGCCTTTCTCGCTTCCCAAATCGTTGTTTTTCTCGGGTGTATGCACATGGTACCCTCCACATAAAAGAGATCGTCTGTTCTTCCTTTTTCCATAGTTAAAGTTGTGTACCGGCCATTCGACTTCCATAGTCTGCCTCCGTTCTCTTCTCAGAACTTTTCATCTGCTTTCTGTTCAATTACAGTCTATCTTTTTTGATCTTTCTTGATCTCTACCTCCCTCGCGTTTCCGTTTCTCTCCTTTTCGCATCTCTAGAGTTTCTCATCTGTTCTCCTCTCTTCTTTTTTCCTGCTCTTCTTTAGACTACCCCACGATTCGATCTTCTCCTTTCTTCTCTCGATCGTCTCTCGCCGGCCTACCAAGTCTCTCCATTTCTTTCTTTCCGTTTCCAATTCATTTTCTGTTTCTTTCTGCCCCCTTGCAACCCATTTCTTCTTCTCTTTCTCTCTTCTCTCCCTTTCTCCTCATCCTCCTTTTCTGTTCTTTCCTTCTCAAGTCAGTGGACCCCGCTCGAGGTTCTTAGAGCCAGCAGGTAGCGATCCGACGGTTGGAGGGATGTATCGATCATATACTCTTCCTGGGGAAGAAAGGAGAATAGACGTGCTTAGTTTTGACTAGGAAAACTGCAGGTCCTCACAGCCAGCAGGGTCGTCCCTAGAGTGGTAAAAATTATCGACAAACATTCTCAGGAAGGAGAGAGGACAATGGACTGGTCTTGCTATCTCTATCTCTCGCTCTCTGTCTGTCTTGCTTTGATTGCTTCTCTTACCTTATCTTATAAGAGCTAGCCCCCTGGAATACTGCCTTCTCTCTTTTCTTTAGGCATAACAGTACAGCAGACGTCTCAAAGACTCCCACCTCCGTTCCTCTCTTTCTTTCTTGCTCTGTATGTCTATCTAGCTCTTTATCTCTTCTCGGTGCTTCTCGTGTTGTCTCATAGTTATCTTTTTTCATCATACGTTCATTTTCCTTCTTGTTCTTTAATCTTTTCTTCATTGGAGATGAGAATGCATCTCTTCATCTTCTTGTCTCCCCATGCGAATGCTTGTCTCTCTCATCTTTTCTTTTTTGTGTTCAGGAGTCTCTCTCTCTCTCTTTTCGCTTCCCCTTTGGTTTCGTCAATACAGAGGCCTAGGAGCGTGAGATAGAGAGCTGTCTCGAACGTCGGGAGACTTTTTCAAGAAGATGAAGAAATAAGAAAAAGAGGAGGGAA
>NW_027164718.1:0-263 GCF_002600585.1 Cystoisospora suis
TGGACACCAAAAATCATTACACTTTCACCCGTGTAGTTCTTGGTTAGGCGACGTACTTTAGTGGGGCGCTGGCGGCCGACCTGTCCTTTCCTTATTGGATTCTTGGCAGATTTTCAGTTCGACACCAGCTTCTTCTCTGCTTGCTAGTCAAAAGAGACAGGTACCCGCCAGCCCGTTCTTGACACACGAGACGCACACATTCTTCGTTCACACTTGCCGCTTGTCCCCGCACGTAGGTTCAGTTCCTCGCAGTGCCCACCATT
>NW_027164719.1:0-394 GCF_002600585.1 Cystoisospora suis
CCCCAACTGTCTGATCTATTGTTGGTGGTCCGAGCGCCTTGCTTTGGTGTTGCTCGTCGGGTGCTGTGGTGCTTGGGAAACTTCGAACTCCGCCCCTCGGGGCTAATCTGTTGCTTCCGCTGACTCTCGGGAGGCCTCGTCCTCCCCCTTGCGGTCACCTTGTTGACCTGGCCGTTCGGCTGGGTCTGGCCGTCCCGATCGGCTCTTTCAAACGGGGGTTCCACGGTCCCCCCCCAATAGACTTGCACTCTAGGCGTCACATTGCCATCACGTAGCTCACCGTAGCTTGCCTGCGTAGGTTGTCGTGACTGTCTGTGGCCGTAGTTCGGCCTCTGCCTCCAACTAGAACACGTCGTGTTCACTCTGGCCGCGGGAGGTTGCTCCCCCTTCTCGA
>NW_027164720.1:0-198 GCF_002600585.1 Cystoisospora suis
TTCTTCTCTTCTTCATCTTCGTCTATCTTATTTGTTCTCTAGCAGTGCATGCAGTCCATCGAATTCTCTCCGGGCTGAAAGACATTCCGGAACGGTAACGGATGGGAGATACCTAGACAGCTAAATAGAAGAAGAAGACAACCTCTCTCTCTTCTTCTCACTCGCGACATCGGAAAAAGAAAGAAAGAACAAGTCTTG
>NW_027164720.1:810-970 GCF_002600585.1 Cystoisospora suis
ATGTGTATGTGCGTGCTATAGAATTCATTTTGACCTCTATGTATGTATGCCTGGATTGGCTTATGTGTAAAAGAAGCTTTGACTGAGAGGTCTGATACGTGCGAGTCTGTTTAAATAGGAAAGAAAGAATGCTTTTCTTTCTTCTTGTTCTCTCTTCTTC
>NW_027164721.1:0-5011 GCF_002600585.1 Cystoisospora suis
TGGAGAAGAAAAAGAACGCGGCTCCTCGTGTCTTGTCTTCGTGTATGGGAATGTTGCAAACGGGGCAGCACAACTATGCAAAAACTCCGGGAATCAACGTCCACACGGGGACTGCCGCAGTGGCTATCTCTAACGTACGAGAGCTGTCTATGACTTCCGTGCAACTGCTCGAAGGAGCGAGAACGCTCGTCTCCTAGCCAAACTCGGGCCTCCCCAGCAGCGTCGACGCCTCACGTGCTTTTTCGGGCTAGCTCCATGGATACACTCTGTTTCAGCTTGAAGGGAAGCTTGGAGTCGGAAGTGCATTGCGTGTGTACCTTACGCTTTGCACTGAGAGCTTGACATGTACGCTGCTTCCGCCGTGATGTGTAGCGGCTCTTTGTCGGTCACGACGCTGACCGTGTGGGCGTCTTTTTGCTTCGTGTGGCTGTCGGAGTACAGCGTGAATGGTGCCCTGATTGGGCAGTTTTGGAGCGGAACGGGAGATGAAGGACCAGGGCTGCGACGTAACTTGACACGGTATACTTTTCTTAAATCTGGACGTGACGTCCCTCAGAATGACACTGTTTATCAGCTGCCGGTCTCCTTTGCTCAGGGGCCGGGTACGGCTGATCAGGTATCGGGAGAGCACTTTGGCTCGTCAGCCGACGCGGACGGTACACGTCGGCACGGTCGCTCGGTTCGAACAAGGGGGATGTTGGGCGCCACGGGGACAAGACAGTTTTCACCACGTCGAAATCCGTGGCCTCCCATGGGCAGGAGACGGCTCGCCCACCAAAGGCAGCAGCGGCGAACAGCGGCGAGACGAAGAAAGGTACAGCGGGCAATCGAGGCCATGAAAGCTAGCAGGGGCAAGTCCGAAGCTTTTGCAGGGACAACAGCAGAGCAAACGCCCAGCGGAGAACCCGAAGAACCAGGATCATCATGGGAAATAGCAAGGAGAACGTCCGGTGGACAAGCCGGAGAAGCAGGACCATCATGGGGAATACCGGGGAAGCAGTATAGTTCTGAACGTAGCCCGGAGGTTGTCACGCGTCAGGGTCAGGAGGCAGCGTTAGAGGAAGCGATATATTCCATTCTTCGACGTGCTGCAGCATGGGTTTACTCACAGCCATCGGTGATCGCTGACGACGAAGCAGTCAAGGCGCTTGCAAACGTGTTGGGGCCATATGAAACGTTCAAAGTCCGACTGACCAGTCCAGTTGGAGCCGAGAGGCAGTTTATGAGAGGCCGTGTCTTGGGCGCAGGGGGGGTGGGTGTTGTAGTTGAATGTTGGGACACGACATCTGGTGCTTTGTACGCCTGCAAAATACCTTTGGTCAAGCCACTTCCAGGGCGGCTGACTCCTGAACGTGTTACCTGGGGGCTCGGAAAAGCGCGTGAAGAGGAAACGGCAATCAGTTCTCTTCTTGGTCCCACCCTCACACCGGAAGTCCTCCGGGACGCGTACGGTCTCTTCGTTCCTTGGTTCGCTGGCAGCATAGTTGAAATATCCGGAGCTCCTTATCACAACTACTTACTTCCCAGTGCTCACAGCCGGCCTTTCTACAACCTTGTTGTTGGCTTCTGGCCAGCTGCAGCGGGGCTGATCGACGTCGTGAGTACCAGCTTCATTCCCCTCGAAGTGACCCTTTTCATCGTGCGCCAAATCGTCCGGACAGTTGCCGCCTTACATTCCCTTGGTGTTGTCCACGGGGACATAAAAGTTGACAACTTTCTCGTGGGTCACAACGGTGGGATATACCTGGGCGACTTCGGGACTGTCACTCCTGTGGCAGGGCCGCAACGTTTCAGGCCTCCCGGTACAGTTGTGTATCTCGATCCTCAATCAGCGGCAGAAACACTGGAAGCAGGTCCATCAGGGGGGGCAAGGGCTTCGATACCGAGGGACACATGGGCTTTAGGTTTGACCGTGTACCTGCTGTTGTGTCACCGCATGCCGTTTGAAATAGACGAGACTGGGTCTCGTGAAACAACTCTTCGAAGCATCATTGAAGAAGCCAGAAGACAGAAGACGCTGTCCTTTGATGCGTGTCTTCTGCCTGAGGACCACGCTGCGGCACCTGACCTTCACGCGATCATCAATCACATGCTGGCTAGAAAGCCTGGAGCACGTACGCCTCCGCATGACCTTGTGCGCCAGTTTCCTTTTCTCAACTTGCCCCTCGTCGCATGGGCAGAAAACTACAATGTACTGTTCACGGATTCTTCTTTACTTCCTGCCCAAGAAGAGGGCTGGTTTCGCCAAAAGGTTCACCGCGGTCGAACGGTGTGAACTTCGCGAAACCAGGCTGAGGCATCATACCGTAAATCAGTTGAGCGAAGACATCAACTATCCTTGGAAGTTCGCACCTGCACTCCAAAAGGGTTTTCTCCAGTTTCCAGGTGCCTCTCCTCTTGGTCCTTTCCTCAGCTGGTGAAGGCGAGGATGCTCCCGAGTGAAGGTGGGCTGACAGTAAGAGACCGAATCTGGAAAAAGACAACACCGCGCTGGCTTCCGAAACGTACGTTCACGGGGGGGCTGGCTCTCTGACTGGTTTTGAGAGTTCAAGATAGAAGGGTCTCAAACGGAGACGCCAAGGCCGCGAGCAGGAAGCTTCTTTGGCCGCAGGATTGGATTCCTGGTGCGATCGTATTTCACACACGTCATCGCGCGAGTTGCTGGGTCGCCTCTGTTAACGAACAGAGCTCTTTCCCCAAGCTGGCAAGGGAAAAGTCGCAGAACTCGCTCACTGAGGGGCATCCGAGAAGCTAACCATAAGTGAGCGTGAGGACAGGTCCCACCGGGACTCGAACCCGGGTTACTGGATTCAAAGTCCAGGGTGCTAACCACTACACTATGGAACCGATTGTTGCTGTTCCAAGAGAAAATATCGTCGGTTGTGATGAGCTCCGCCTGTAGAAAGGCGGCACGTGAGCTGTTCTGTTTTTCATGAACTGAATTTGCAGGAAGTCTTTTCGTTGTCAGGTCAAATCCTTCTTTCCGAGGGTGGTTTCACCTGTTAGTTTGTGTCCCGGTCTGCCGCCAAGGCGCACTTCACCGCCACGGACGCCCAAGGATTAACCTGGAGGCGTCGCGGTAACTTGTGGTAACCGCAGCCATACAATATTTTGTCAAGTTTCTGTCTGCTAAGCTCCGCTCCGCCTGGCCCTTTTCACATCCTTCCTCGGTACGCCAGAACCGGCGGTTCCGGTTTCCTGTTAAGTCCGATAGAAGACAACCGCCTCCGCGGGTGGCTGGAGGGACACGTCGCTCTCAGGCCCGACTGGCGCTTGCATCTAGCAGACATCGCATACACGGCCGGAGAAGCGTGTGTAGCCGAGTGCGGAGCCTCGGGTGGTGCTCTCCTTACGCCATAGATCCACGGTGAAGTTGTTGGAGCTGACATTCCTGAAGCTCTTCTAAGCGAAACGGGCTTTTGAGTAGCTGGCGTGTAACAACGTCTGAGCTGCCTGGGGGGCGGGAGCTGTCAACTTGGCTTGCACCTGGGCGGTCGGCTATCTGAACAGCAAAATCGCACTGCTGTTACATTGTGGCAATGCCTGCCGAAGTAGAGTACCCTTTCACATATATGCCGAGCTTATTCACATATTCCAATCCGAACAACCGTCTTCGAGTCGTGTGTGGAAGAAAGCTGCCCTGTGGCCTTGGGTAGTGTACCAAAAGTATTGAATTGTTTGCCCGGGAGGCACATAATCACGCACTGCATGTTTCAACAGTATGTTGCCGGACATGTGGCTTCTGGTGCCACAGTACCAAATGTGATACTGTCTCGAACCGTACGCGCCGGCCACAAACGAAAAGCGAACCTGGAACTTTACCTTCAGCTTGACTCACAACCTTCTAACCAAACAAAGGCTCAAAGCAATAGAATAGTACAAAGGAACTGAGTAGCCGTGAATGATCCACTCTTCACTTCGCACGTACTTGGTGTCACCGCACCTTTCAAACTGGCAAATATCTGCCTGCTATCTCCCAGCCGTAATGTCTTGTGAGAGAAAAAAATCTGACTCCCCGTTCAATTCCAAATAAAGTTTGAAGGGCATGAACCTCATTTAGCAACAAGCTGAGACAAGCATCGTTCAAGCGTTTCAGTTGACTTCTCAGACAGTCCAATGCTCGCTGCGATGGTCTTCCAAGGCTTGGCTTCAGTGGCCATCATGCCTCGGATCTCTGCCTCCTGCACGCCAGATTCCTTCAGCTTTTCTGAAAGCTCTTTGAATGCGAGAGCGTCCTTCAGAGTTACTTTCATATACGGTCCCAGAATACGCCGGAGATCGTCAAAAGTTTTCGCGTTCATCAACTCATCGAGACCCTTTGACTTCAAAATCTGGACAACCTCTGAGTCCGTTGGCGGGACTGAGTTTGGTACAATTTCTTTTTTGCCCTGAGTCCCCTCAGAGGTTTTCGTAGTTCTATCATCTCCAGAAATCTCAGGTTTTATGGAGGACCCCACTCTCGTGCCTGCCACAGCCGTCTTGTCTCGAGACAAGAAAGCCTCCTGCTGGTCTTTTGCCGCGCCCTGTTTTCCTCCACGCTTCTCCAGTTCGCTCGCGGGTCGCTGAGCACCATCCCTCTTTCGGCGCTTGGAATTATTCTCGGGGAGATCTTCGAGAACGACGGCCTCGGCCTCAGCCCCATTCTGCTCATCTTTTCCTTTTTCAACAGTAGGAGTAGCCGTAGTAACGGTAGGCCCAGACATGTCACCGTGCTTTCTGCCAGCAGGAGTGCCTGCCTTCTCCTCAGTCACATTTATGGTAGGGCGCTGCTGCTTGGTCTGAGATTGCATCTGCGGCTGAACAGCCAAGAACGGGCGAACATTGTGGTCGTCCGAAGATTCTACTTCAAGGCGGCCGACGCCCTGCTGTGACGCGGCTGGTGCAGAGTCGCTCGTCATTTTGGCAGCGCTGGAGTGGTCTCGGTTCGCTCGGGGTGTGCCGAAATCCCAGGAGTGACGTTCGAATCTCTTTCTGACTCCCTTACGAACTTCGGCACACCCCGAGCGAACCG
>NW_027164722.1:0-227 GCF_002600585.1 Cystoisospora suis
TTTTAGGAGATCATGTTGAAGAGGATGAACATGATACTAGTGCGAGGGATGAGATAAATGGAGAGAAGAGGGGAGAAAAGATGAGAAGACTCCAAACAAATTCACCTCAATTAGTGTTGGTTGCTGCAACAAAGACAGGAGCATTAGGAAGATATCTAAGAGAGAATCTCTCTCGAATTCATATCTCAAGTGTATGTACACCCGATGCACATTTAACAGCTTCAGGA
>NW_027164723.1:0-254 GCF_002600585.1 Cystoisospora suis
AAGCAAAAGAAGGAAAGACAGAAAGAAACAGAGACAAGACGGGCTAGAGGGAGTGGAGGAACCAAAGACAAGCGAAACCGACGAGAATGATGACGAGGGTACTTGCGAAGTCAAGTCCAGTGACCTTACAAGGATTGGAATAGATGAAAAAAGTGCGACGAGATAGCTAGGAGAAAGACAAATGTACATAGAAACACACGAGGTACATGTACACATACGTATCTACACATGTCTATCTATATGTATATATATGT
>NW_027164724.1:0-251 GCF_002600585.1 Cystoisospora suis
ATTGGACCTCAGCCCTCCTCTTCGTTCTTTACTGAATTTGTTAGGCTGCTAGCAGCCGTACTTTTCCCGTGATGCTTCGGTAGCACGCTTCCCCATCCTAGTCCCTCACAATTCAAGTCGTCGGTTCACTCCTTCCTTTGGTTTCCTTCCCTTAGCGTGCCGTCTTACTCGTTCCACCCTTCTCACCTTGCTACAGTCCCTCTACGCTTCCTGGATCTGTTGGCTTCCTTAGGCTGTACTAGCAGCCCTCT
>NW_027164725.1:0-219 GCF_002600585.1 Cystoisospora suis
GTCCTGATGCACTCACGGATGTTGTTTCACTGAGTGGGGTAGATTCATTCTTCCCTTCCTTAAGGTCCCCTCGTCGTATTACTCTCTGTATTACCCCCATCCAACGTCGTAACACATCATTTTTCCCCAGTCCAACAAATTCTCCCTTCTGTTCACAGGAATTCAACTCCTGAATATAATCTAGTAGCTCATTCTGGACCAAATAAGTAACTTCTAGTA
>NW_027164726.1:0-560 GCF_002600585.1 Cystoisospora suis
CAGAGAGAGAGAGAGAATAGTTGTGGCTATATGGCGAGATGCCTTTCTATGGGTTTGTGTGTGTCTCTATGTGTATGTCCTGCTGCTGCAGTGTACATACACCATGGAGAAGAGCCTGGTACTTCGAGCTTATCAAGAGAAAGACGATCAGAAACATGACGATGAAGAAAAGCGAGAAGATGTTTTCTTTCTTTCTTCTTCTGCTTCTTCGTGCTGCTCTCCTAAAGTCTGTAAGATGAGACCGACGATGATAGAGAATATTCTTAAGCACGAAAGTCTAGATGCTCTGGAAAGAAAAGAAAAGAAAGCGAAGAAGAAAGAAGAAGAGAAGAAGGCGAGGAAGAGAGAAGGGAAGAAGAGTCGTAAGAAAGATCAAGATGAAGAGACGGGATTAAAGCGTAAGTGCTCTCTTCAGCAGACATCGAGAGAAAGTAAGAAGAAGAAGAGAGAAGAGTCAAGAAGAACGGCAACGATTGAAGGAGAGAAGAAGAAGAAGGATAAGAAGAAGAGGATGAAGAAGAAGAAGGAAAAGACAACAGAGGAGGACGAGAAGAAGAAGA
>NW_027164727.1:0-315 GCF_002600585.1 Cystoisospora suis
GCGAAGCCTGTAAAGCTTTCTCAACAACATAGGTGGAATACCCTCCAAATTTACGCCGGGGACCTTCACTTTTCCAGGGCTCGAGAGGGGGACCTTCACTTTGGACCTCCACCCAACCCGCTCAGTTTTCGGCATATTTCACCACCACTCAGAGGACTTTTTCCAAATGCGAGGTCCTCCTGAAATAGAGGAAGGTTTGCCCTATCGAATGGTATATTTGGTTTTGCCAGAGCTGTTCTGGAAGTGCTGGCAGATTGCGTCAAAGTTGACCCATTTTTGACCTAATTTTACGTATGTTTTGGTTATTGACAAATT
>NW_027164728.1:0-314 GCF_002600585.1 Cystoisospora suis
GCTTCCGTACGTTATCAAACTCCAGAACATCAAAGATTTCGAAGCTGAGAAAGGGAACAGCAGGTCGTGAACAAAGTACACGTCCTACACTTCCCTCACGCCCTAGTCCACCGCTGGAATTTCTTCGCTGGCTCAGGCCATCTCGTTCACTGCTGGCCTTTGCCTCCTCCACGACAATACAACTCGCGCTATGTCCAGCGTGTGCTCCCGGGGCTTGCTTCCAGTCCAGTCCGCTTGGACGCTCTTGTCTCTGCTGTTGTCGTCTCTCCCCAGAGGCCTCGGAGCCATCAACATCCGGTCCAGCCGATGCTGCA
>NW_027164729.1:0-247 GCF_002600585.1 Cystoisospora suis
CTCTGCGACTGCGAAGTCATACACATAAAAACTTTCCCGTACTGAAAGCATCCACAAATCATCTTACTACGCCTGCTACATTGTCACGTGCGGAAGTAGGGTTCGAGGTGATTGACGAAGGCACTCTACTCCATGTGAACTGAGGCAAGTACTTCACATGCATACGGTGAAGCTCGATTCAACAAGGGCGCACGCTCCTCCACCTCTCGGACTGCTACTGTCACCCCTCTGCTCCACGCTAATTAGA
>NW_027164730.1:0-275 GCF_002600585.1 Cystoisospora suis
CTCTGCGACTGCGAAGTCATACAAATAACAATTTTCCCGCTTCGAAAGCATCCTCAAACCTTCTTCCCATGAGTGCGAACTGAGGCAAGTACTTCACATGCATACGGTGAAGCTCGATTCAACACGGGAGCACGCTCTTCTGACGCTCGCACTGGTACTGTGGTGGCTCTGAACCTGCTTAGCCGGGCTGATTCCCCGGCGTCATTTCCCTCATAGACATCATGCACATCGCCGACCTGACGAAGAACGGAGCGGAGCACCTACCTGTGCTTGCT
>NW_027164731.1:0-258 GCF_002600585.1 Cystoisospora suis
CGCGCGGCCACGCCAAGCAGCAGAGCAGCCGCACCACGTACATACTACATCAGTAGGGCTCCTAGTGGAACCTAATTAAGATAATAAGGGTAAAGAAGTCCTGTCAGAGCCTCGAAGCTCAGTGAAAACTAGGGAAATAAAAGAAGTACCTAGAAAGGCCAGACATCGGCCAAACCGGAAGCCTAATCTACGGGCAGCCAAGCTGACCCACGGACCGGGAGGGCGAAACCGCGGTCCGTGGATTTTTGATAGGCAGTG
>NW_027164732.1:0-430 GCF_002600585.1 Cystoisospora suis
GCACGGCTGTTTTGAGGTATTGTACCGGTCAAGGTAGCCACACGGAGCACAACGAACTGCGTGGTTCGCCCCGGGAGCCCCTAGGCGGGAAGATCGGATGTTCGCCGTCGGGGCCCGTAGAGTCCAGTAGGCGCGAGAGGGAGGCCGACCGCAGAGAACGAACCTGCGAGTTAAGGGAGGCCTGGAAGACTACGGACGCTCAAGGTAGGTGTAGCCGACAAACTGGACTGCCAGAACCCCGAGTTAGCTCCCGGAGAGGCTAAGTCAGCATCTTAGCTTCTTCGCCGTAGGTCTTGGTCCGAGGTGGACGAAGTCTGCGCCAGGTCAACAGACTATGGGAGACGATCAGCCCACACCCAGTCGAGATATCACCCCTTCGGGACGCCGAAGTCGACTTCGCGTAGTCTCTGGACGCCAAGAATCACTACAG
>NW_027164733.1:0-350 GCF_002600585.1 Cystoisospora suis
AGAAAAGCGGTTGACTATAGACAAACCCTTCAACCCGATAAAATAGCCAGTTTACCCAAACCGGCCTTATTCCACACCTGGGCTATAGATACGTTCGGGCCGTTAGTCAGGACTAGCCGTGACAACGCATACATCATCGTTATGATCGATCATTTCTCGAAGTGGCCCGAGATAATCCCCGTACCAAATATCACCGCCGAAACAATAGCTTCAGCGATAGTCCACAGACTTATATGCCAGTATGGGTGCCCCGCCGCACTGCTGACTGATAATGCTAAGATGTTTGATGCTAAGATTATGCAGGAGTTACTATTCAGGTGGGGTATTCAGAAATTGCGGATAACACCGTA
>NW_027164734.1:0-230 GCF_002600585.1 Cystoisospora suis
TTCGATAAGGCGCAGCAGGGGCCGTTCAAGATGTAGGGCCTATCTTAAGGCTAGCAGCCCTGTTGTCCGTTGTTGAGTGTCTTCGCTGGCCTTCGGCATCACGACTTCAGCAGAGTACGGCTGTAGGGCAGGTTCACGAGTGAGAAGGGACGGCGTAAATCTGCGTAAGAGCCGGTGGTTGAGTCGTCGCACGAGGCCTGTCTGGAGGTCTAGCACATCGTAGTAAGTAT
>NW_027164735.1:0-495 GCF_002600585.1 Cystoisospora suis
GCTCATATGTTTATCTTCAATCTCTGTTGCTTGTAGCTAGTGCATGTCTGTATGGAGTTCTTCTTGCCTTCTCGTGTTTCCATGAGTGTTGCGCCACGTAGTATGCCATGGGGGGTGGAGAATAAACAGCTACTCTTGCGACTTTTCTTCTTCTTCTTCTTTCTTGACTGAAGTGACGAAGGCTAAATGTGAGTGTGTCTCTGTCTCTCTGTCTCTCTTGGTATAGGAGACATATACCCATCAAGAGTCTAACTAAGAGATATGAGAATGTGTGGCGTATATAAGTTTCTTGTCTCTTTTCTTTTCTCTTCTTTCTTTCTTCCTCTCTTTCTCTTTCTCTCTTTCTCTCTCTCTTTCCTTCATGTCTTCTTCTTCATTCCCTCTCTCACCTCCTCCTCCTTTTCTCCCTTCTTCCCTTCCTTCTCATATCTCCCCTTTTTCTTTCTTTCTTTCTTTTCTTCTATAGGCTCTATCGAATCAGAAATACCGGGATTT
>NW_027164736.1:0-259 GCF_002600585.1 Cystoisospora suis
AGAAGATGAAGAAGGAGAGGAGGTTGACATGAGAGTCATGCAGGGCACTGGAGGGGAAGAACAAGGAGAAGCGCATGGAGGTGAAGAAGGAGAAGGAGATGGAAGTTGTGACCATGTGTCAGTGGGGGGGGGGACTGAGGTAGCAGGAGTATTCACGCATGCAGAGAGGGCAGATGTAGGAGAAATGGCTGAAGTGTCTTCGAGCGAAGTGTTCGTGATCTCCTGCAAAGAGAATGAAAACGAGGGAGAAAGAAGAAGA
>NW_027164737.1:0-276 GCF_002600585.1 Cystoisospora suis
CTGGTAGCTTAAAAGAGCTACCTGGAGAAACCATCTGGTCGAGTGAATCCATCTCGATTGTCCTTCGACCCGTCGGTCAAGGCTCCCGACACCCTCCTCAAACGGGAGATGGACAGACACGTTCCACGAATCATGGTCCCTCCACCAGTAATCATCTTGAAAACTATCTTTTTTTGATTCTTCCGAACCTTTTTCGGCTTCCGGGGTGACTACTTGCTCAACCCCCTCTGTCCTGTTGGGGGTGCCCGAAGCCGATGATCGGCTACCACGGCCCGC
>NW_027164738.1:0-268 GCF_002600585.1 Cystoisospora suis
GATAGATAGATAGACATTTTTCTCTCTCCCTCTTTCTCATTCGAGAGATCTCCCCTCTGCGTGGAACTCAGGAGACCAAGGACAATCCATTCACGTGAAAGGACCGATGCAAAGTCAGTCTCTTTTTCTTTCTTTTCTTACGTTTCGAGTGGACGACAGCAAGGAGCTCGACAATGTGCTTCGTGTCTAGACACGCGAGACACCACACAAGACAGCCACGCATATCCACACATGCCCGTACATAGCCCATACATACACATACATACAT
>NW_027164739.1:0-285 GCF_002600585.1 Cystoisospora suis
GCTAGCTCCCCTCTCTAGGGTCGGGCCCGCTCCCGTCGGGCCCGGTCGCCGCTCGCCGGTCGCCCGGTGGCGGTCGAACTCGAGCAATTTTCTCTGAATTCGCGCGGTTTCTCCTCGATCTGACCAAAAATTCGTGTTCCCTGAGCTCGAAACCCCTCGTACTTTGCTGGAGAGGTGGCTCGGTTTTTGAACCTTAGGGTAGAATAGCTCTTGGATTCTCCCTCTTGCTCGCTCGGTCACGCGGTCGTTGTTGCCCGTTTTCGCTAACTCGAGCTGTCTCGTTAG
>NW_027164740.1:0-212 GCF_002600585.1 Cystoisospora suis
GACGGGTTGGTGAAGCAAGGGTCGGTGGAGGGTAAGACTCCGAGTGAGGCGAAGGCTCCTGGACTAGCGAAGGCAGTGGTGCCCAAGATTGCGCCAAAGGGTGTGCCGGAGGCGAAGGCGGTCGATGGCTTGGTGAAGCAGGGTTCGGTTGGCGGGAAGGCTCCCGGACTGGCGGCGGCTGTGGTACCTAAGATTGCACCGAAGGTTGTACC
>NW_027164741.1:0-369 GCF_002600585.1 Cystoisospora suis
GCGCCGAAGGGTCTGCCGGAGGCGAAGGCAGCTGACGGGTTGGTGAAGCAAGGGTCTGTGGGGGGTAAGACTCCGAGTGAAGCGAAGGCTCCTGGATTAGCGAAGCCTGTGGTGCCCAAGATTGCGCCGAAGGGTGTACCGGAGGCGAAGGCAGCTGACGAGTTGGTGAAGCAAGGGTCGGTGGAGGGTAAGACTCCGAGTGAGGCGAAGGCTCCTGGACTAGCGAAGGCGGTGGTGCCCGAGATTGCACCGAAGGGTGTGCCGGAGGCAAAGGCAGCTGACGGGTTGGTGAAGCAAGGGTCTGTGGGGGGTAAGACTTCGAGTGAGGCGAAGGCTCCTGGATTAGCGAAGGCTGTGGTGCCCAAGATT
>NW_027164742.1:0-502 GCF_002600585.1 Cystoisospora suis
AATCCCCGCAGGCTGGAGCCGTCGAGCTAGGCCAAGCGGTCCGTGATGTGCGGTGTGCATGAGAGAGTCGGTGTTTTGGGGCAAAAAACTCGTTCCAAGTGCGGGAACTGTTGGTAAATGGATGGCTCTTGGGAAAGCCTAACGTTTTGGCTCTATTGGAGCCCGAAAGCACTAGCGGACATGGTGAAACGGCCCCGAGCCGCACCGGAGCGGCTGCAGCACGACCAGCCGGGACCCGAGCTGTCCCCGCGCGGCTGGCCCAGCCCCGCATACACGCCGAACGCTCGCCTCCGAGCGGGGAGAGGTGAGAATGTGCGAGAATCGGCCAGAATAGCGTGAAGTAGGACTTCTAGTAGGCAGAGCGACCCGAGAGGCGTACAACGGTACACGTACGACCCTCGGAGAGGCCGCGGGCGCAAAGATCAGCTGTTCGCCGCCCGGGCAATAGAGCCCCAAGAGGCGCCAGGAGGGGATTGGCGACAGGGGAACCTCCTGCGAAGTT
>NW_027164743.1:0-467 GCF_002600585.1 Cystoisospora suis
CTATCTATCTATCTATCATTGACGTTACTGTCGTTCGATTCGTGGCTGCAAGTTTACCCGCGTGTTCGCTCTTGTTCTCTTTTTCTTTCCTATGTTAAATAAACTACATAGAAGCATTGAACGTTTCTACGGTGTTCATCCACGGTATACCTGGCTGATATGATGAGAGCCATTTGCTGTCCACATACGGGCTTTTTTGCTTCCCCTTTCTGTCCGATCTCGTGATGCTGTACATACGTGCCTCCATATGACTATCTTTGTAGTGGGATGCCGGAGGTTGTTCCCCTTGTATATACACTCGGGCACGAATGAGCATCGTCTCCCTCCTTCCTAGTCAGAATTCTGCGTAGTGAGTCATATACACTACGCCACGTCGCAGGGCGACTAATCGATACGACTGCATCGTCGTCGAGGCTAACGTATGGAGATAGTCGCCAAGCGTGTATAGATAGATAGCTAGACAGACA
>NW_027164743.1:642-898 GCF_002600585.1 Cystoisospora suis
ATATATATATGCATATATATGCCAATGTCTACATGCACATACGTACAGGAGTATCTGTTGCCGGCGCATTCCAGCACTATGGAAGTATATGTACATACACGTGCTTCGAATGCGGTTTCCGAGTGTCTGTTGGTAGGTGTGCATTCTCTCTTTAGCGTGAACTATCCAGGCGCCGTCTTGGTGACTCAGGAAGTCGTTTTCGAGTTATCTCCTTTGTGTGCCACTTCGAGCCCTTATGTACTATCTTCCTGTTCCT
>NW_027164744.1:0-314 GCF_002600585.1 Cystoisospora suis
GGGGGGGGGGGGGGGGTGGAGGGTCTATGGTGGCTAGCTCGACTACAGCCTCCCCTTTATCTCGTCCATGGAAGTTGCATGTGTTCGCAGACGTTCCTCTCGATATACAACTACTTCAATAAGAAAAGAAGGAATGGAAATGGTCTTCACACATCTGTAAATCTATAAGGAGGTTTCTATCTAACTGTGTATCCATAGAGGTATAGATAGGTATATGGGATGTATGATCTTCCTCTTTTTCTTCTTCGTGAAAGGTCTCTAATGAAAGTTGAGAAGGCATTTCTCTCTTCATTCATCTCTTTCTCTCTCTCTCT
>NW_027164744.1:672-967 GCF_002600585.1 Cystoisospora suis
AAGAAGAGAAAGAGAAAGAAGTATGTCGAAAGAAAATACAGCGTACAGGTGGAAGGAGAAGGATGGGTAGGATCGCTCAATGCAAACGCTATCTATCGCAGAGACACACACATGCAATGAGGGATCTAGACAGACACATACGTCTGTCTATACATACGTCTATTCATTGGTATGCATATCAGAAGGTCTACGTAGAAAATATGTATATAGGTGGTATGTGCGTATCGAGTCGGGAAGAGACAAGAGAGTGTCGGAGGGATGAATGTCTTCTCTTGTCTATCTATCTTTCTATCTA
>NW_027164744.1:1382-1550 GCF_002600585.1 Cystoisospora suis
AGGAGTTTTAGCTCTTGTTGGTGTGAACTTGGCTACGACGAAGCGTGGGGGAAAGAGAGACAAAGTGAGACGCAAGTTTTCTTCTCTTTCTTACGACGCGTCTCGTCACTCCCTCACCGGCTGATGAGGCCTCCCTTGTCTATTTCTCTTCTTTTTCTTGACGTGTCT
>NW_027164745.1:0-276 GCF_002600585.1 Cystoisospora suis
TCGGCGTACTTCTTCTGGTACGCTTGGGCCGCTTCCAATTCGAGATTAAGCTTCAGCAAGCAAAACGCGAATTGGAAGCGGCCCAAGCGTACCAGAAGAAGTACGCCGACGCTAAGAGACGACCTGCATCGTTTCAAGTTGGTCAAGAGGTCTGGCTTAGCACAGCCAACCTGCCAATCGAAGAGGGATCCAAGGCCTTGCGTCATCGCTTCCGCGGACCTTTCAAGATTCTCGAGCTAGTAGGCGAGAATGCAGTCAAATTGGACTTGCCAGCAT
>NW_027164746.1:0-290 GCF_002600585.1 Cystoisospora suis
GAATGTGCGTGACCGTGGCGTGAGCCCTGTCTATGCAGGGGGCGTCTCCTGCGCCGGCCAGCAGCTTACTGAAGACTCGGACGGAGGTATTGCCAAGTTCTGCACTGGCTGTTGCAGGCGGGGCAACGAAACGGTCAGACGACTCTGAGGTGCCTGTGCGACCTCAACCGTCGGCACCTTACCACGGTTCGCCGGTGCCACGAACTGCGGTAACGGCTTCAGAGCTCCTGTTCGTTTTCCACGGGTGAACACTTTCCACGGTCAGACACACGCACACACTGAACATATGT
>NW_027164747.1:0-355 GCF_002600585.1 Cystoisospora suis
CGTTTGCCACCCTGTCTCCTGAGGGGTTTTCTCAAACCCGCAACCAAGGGCGGGCACCGCGTCGCTTTCTGCCATCTTCCCGGAAAAATGCGACGCTACAGGGGGAACGATTCAGGAGAGAGATGGAAGAAGGAAAAAATGTTCAAGACAAAAGCCGCCGTAAAAACGGTAACAATGTCGAATTGGCTGGAGTAGGAAGCCGTCACGCGGTTCGCGCACCCGGGTGTTGCGTTTCCTCCCGGGTCACGGCACCATTTGAGGTGCCTGTGCGACCTCAACCGTCGGCACCTTACCACGGTTCGCCGGTGCCACGAACTGCGGTAACGGCTTCGGAGCTCCTGTTCGTTTTCCACGG
>NW_027164748.1:0-297 GCF_002600585.1 Cystoisospora suis
CCTCTGACACCCCTTCCCCCTTTTGACAAGAACCTTACTAGTCGTGAGGTTCGTTCCTCACACTCTCCTTCCCCCTTTTCTTGCGTGGCCAGTCACGGTTCCTCGCAAGTACCGTTGAAGTGTCTCCTTTGCTCCCTGTAGGTTTTCTTCCGGCTCCCAAGACGAAGATCCATCGGTCCATTTGACTAGGAATGAACGTCGACCCTCCTCCTTTTGATGATCTAAGATGCCTTCAATCGTGTACTCCTGGTCTCGTACTGCTTCTTGCCTTGGTTTTGGTCTTTTAAACTCTGGAGC
>NW_027164749.1:0-205 GCF_002600585.1 Cystoisospora suis
CTACCCCGCAACTCAGTGGGGATACCTCTAGTAGTCACCCCGCAACTTATGGGCGGGGATAGCATAGATGGTGGGCACGGAACGTGGCACAGAGCACTAACAAAAGATTGTTGGCTGGTGCAGTTTTTGGACGCACCTAACCAAAGAGGTGCAATCTCGGAACCCCTCTCGAGAAACTCTGAGCTCAAGAGGATCAACGTATGAA
>NW_027164750.1:0-240 GCF_002600585.1 Cystoisospora suis
TACTACTACCACTACTACCTCGCGCTCCTACCCCGCCGTGGGAATGAAGATGATGATAATGATGATGGCCAGACGCACTAGCTGAGTCTTCTCCTGTGGCGCCTCCCCCCCCTGTCCATCCGCTTGAAGAGCCGCTACTTCGATCACGAGGCATTCTCTACGGAAAGAGAGGCAGAAGCTTTGCAACCCAGGAAGACAGACAGGAAAGACGATCAGGAAAAGACACACTGAAAAGAGACA
>NW_027164751.1:0-271 GCF_002600585.1 Cystoisospora suis
AGATAGACACATAGATAGATAGACACATAGATAGATAGACAGATGGATAGATAGAGGGAGATGTGGAATAGATAAGCACGTACACATGCATACAGAGATATACGATGAACAGGCACATATATAGAGATTAGTCCCCTGTATATCGACTCGTTGTCTACGTAGCCTGATACGATTACGCTTCTATAACCCTATCTATCTACCTATCTTTAATCTATCTATCTATCTATCTTCAATCTATCTATCTATCCGTCTATGTTTAACCCCCCCCCCC
>NW_027164752.1:0-312 GCF_002600585.1 Cystoisospora suis
AGAAGAAGAAGAAAGGAGGAGAGCAGCAGCAGCAGCCGCGACGGCAGGCGGGAGGGATAATCTATAGTGAGGCTCTTGCAGTCATCAGAGGGGGAGAGGGAGGCCGGGCAGGAAGGAGACTGGACCTCCCCTATAAAATCCGTGTCCCTCTCGTGTGCTCGGAGACACCTGAAGGGGCAGAAGGTAGGAGTACCAAGGGGTAACTAAAGAGGACTCAACATTGTCTTGCACGAGAGTGACGATGAGAACATAATGAGCAGAGAGAAAGCGGCTTTCACCTATTCCTTACACTATTTGTCTATCTATCTATCT
>NW_027164753.1:0-3709 GCF_002600585.1 Cystoisospora suis
CAGTAGCGACGCGGCAGCACAAACATGACCCATGAATGTGATTCTTTTTGAAATGGCCCTGGTCCAAGAGCTTGCTCCCAGGCAGGTATCGCATCGGTGATTTTCCAGCCCTCGCAGGCCGGTCAACGACTAAGATGCCATTGCATTCAGGCGCGTCAACATGGGCGCGCAAGGCCACGGCAGGGCGCGTAAAGTGTGTCTCCCGCACAATTGTTTTTGACGTGCATACCTACGCCAAACAGCTTTTCTGACCCTCCACAAACCCTGTACAGTCAACGGGCTGCTGAAAACACCGCCTCTGCGTGGGAAGAGACGGAGCCGAAGCTGCGGACATGCTTGGCCACAACGGCAACTACCGCCAGGGGACTCCATACACACGGAAACAACCTGCGGGCTCTCTCTCCGGGATACAATCCGTGACTTTGCCGTCCCCCAAACCACCACCAGCATCTCAAGGGGGTGCGGGATCATACTCCAGCTGCACTGTCCTTCGTGACAGTTCAGCACTTGGACCACACGTTGATGCCACCATCTGACGCGCCGGCTATCAGCCAGCCGCGTTCTTCTTCAACTTGCAGACAGAGAAGTGCCACTGCACGACGCAGGTCACTCCTAGTTGCCTCTTCGGCAGCCACTTTACCGAAGGTGTTTGCACTGCTGCCGTGGACCATACGCCTGATTACGAGGCAGTCATCCGTGCCGTTCGCGCCGTCGGCAGCAGATACGGCGGCCCTTTGCAGGTCCCATCCCACCAACGCGCCGTCATCGCTGCCGCTCAAGACGCACATCCGGTAGTCTGGAAGAGTGTCGTTCAGATGACCGCTGTCCCCGTCACTGTCGTTGTTGGTAACTGAATGCTCTTCTTTCAGCCTGTTTGGTAGCGGGCGCCCGGCACTACGGACGATACTCGATCGTTCGCTATGCCCTCTGTCTCCAAGTCCGGAGAGATCCAGGAGCGCGAACTGAACTTCCAAGCGATAGTTTTGGGTTTGCGAGTGTCCACTCAGCCCAAAGAGAACCTCCCCGGTGCTCCGCTCCTGCAGGCGTATCAGTCCGTCACTACATGAGAGGAGGAGACTCTGACCATCTCGAGAAAGACACATACTGCAGGGAAAAAACAACACAAAACGCTTCATTAGGCCACTCATGTGTTTACAGCCGGAAACGCAAGTTCGGATCTCAGGTCCGTCACATGAGAATGTCTTCCGGACACAGTGCGACAGGAGACCGTGTCCCCTTGGCATCCTGCGGCGGCCGGAACCGCAACCCGTACCTTGTGATGGGTTGAAAAATCTCGTCAGTGTGCAGCCGGCCCTGGCGAATATCGTACTCGTACACGCAACCGTCGGCGCTGCAGGCAAGAAGACTATCTCCGGTGCTCAACAGCCTGTGCGCAGAAACGCCACACGCGAACTCAGGAGAGAACAATGACAGGTTGTGGCCAAATCGGCCTGTCCCTCAAGCAAGAAGGAGGTGGATCGAGACCTGTTTTTATGTGACCTGGCCTCAGCGAAGATCATTCAATCGATCAAGGGGGATGTATACGACTCATGCCTCGTCGCCAATGCTAGTGTCTCGTGTGAGAATATCGTCCTGAGTACAAGCGTCACTCTTCCCACCGTACACACAAAATCGTGTCAGGTGGGCAGCATCTACACCTGGCCTGTCTACCGATGTACTAGTTCGCAACTAGTGTATGGTTCCTCCACTGTGCTGGACGATATCCGGCTTCAGCTCACATATTCATATTGGGTGGGTAGAACAATCACGTCGAAGTCTTCGACAGATAACTGCACCGAAGTCAGCATCCTAGCCGTTTGAAAGCATTCCTTCCCCACGGCCAGCATAAGCACACTACATCACAATGTGTACGCACGAAGCAACGAACAGCAGTAAAAGCCCAACGTGGCTAGAGTGTGCACAGAGGGCTAAAACCTGCACTGTCTCGCACCCCTGGCAGCTCAGACGTTCTCCACCACACTAGCATCGGACTTCAAAGCACAGTCAACGGTGGAACAACAGGCCAGAGATCACCGATCTACAGCCATAGCTGACTCACTGCAACAAGCTCTGTGACCTTTCGATATGAACCACCTGTCCTGCTACGTGAGTTGGTGTTGTTGCCTTCTTACCGCAGGTATCGTGGACAGACGCGGGAAAGAGCACAGTCGTCTCACGAACACCACGCCGACGTGCTACGCCCTAGTAGAGGCCATGGAACATCGTTCCTGAGACATTACCCGGTGATAGAATCTTTGGCATCACGCATGTCCTGAATGCATCCATGCCTATTATTCAGCCGCACGTCAAAAACGCGAACCACCCGGTCGTCGCCTGCCACTACGGCAACGTGAGAATAAAAGGAGGTAGCGCCCGAGGGAGCGTAGCTAGTCCCCTGCGATCTTTGGAGATTCCGACCGTCCCCCGAGAGGCCAGACGAACGACCACCAGACGGGTTGAATGTGCGATGAACGTTGGATGGCTGGTCAACTACGCCATCAAGAAGAAGACACGTGCGAAGCTGACCTGAGGAACGGCGCGAAGACAGACGAAAGCACACACGGGCAGCACCAGTACTTGCACCTCCTTCGCGGGAAGACGGGAACCGTCTATATACGCCCTCGAGGATATGTGTGCGGTTGTGTCTGTGTCCATGTGTGGACAGTTCCACATGGCATTCTGAGCCAAGAGGGACAGAAAGCCAAACCAACGAGGAAGTAGCCGGTTTCCACTGAAGAGGGTTCACTTGGTGAGTTTTAAAAGGACGGGGGACGCAGCAGGTGGCGTCCTCCTCCGTGCTAGGTTGGGTGTAATACCCATGACAATCCTACTATGTGGTACTGAGAGTTAGTGTCATGCTAACACTCAGAAGGTACTTTCTGATCCCAGCGAGTCACTGCATACTTGTCTTTCGTTCGTCGGGCCCTTCTTCGCACGGCTAACTCGCCGCGGTTCCGCCAACTGCAGTTGCCGATATGACCGCTGGAATAGAGTGGCCACATCGGTCCACACCGACCAGAAGCAGGCAATTTTACTGTGTGAAGGCCACAGCCCAGACCCATCAGCACTGCATGATTGGAGCGTTTGCTGCGCATCTAGTGTATGGAAGTGAGACTAAGAAAGAAGCCTCGAGACTGCCACGTCAGACGGATGCGATGGGCGAGTGTCTTTTTCTCCTCAGAAACAAGTTTGCCCTTGAGAAGTCGGTACACTTAGAGTAATGAAACTAGAATGAGAAGCAACGTGCACCGGACTGAGTCTGAGTACACAGGCCCTGAGACCTACACACACACGGCTATACGGACACATCTCTCTAGTGTGATTGCCACAAGGAATATCGACCAGTCTGCATTTGCACAGAGGAGGCAAGGACCAGCTTCTGCACGGGAGACCTCTCCGAAGGCAGTGTCGCCGGTGGAAAAGTACGACCACCGGTTCAACGTCCGTGCCCTATAGCATGATCGCCACATTTACTTGCAGAAAGTGGGCCCAACAATACAGAGGAAAAAAAGAAGTAAAAGAGTGCAAGCTCACAATGGGGAGAAAACCCTTACCGCGATGTCTAGGAAAACCCTTGATGACCTGCTGCCTTTCAATATCCCAGAGAAACGCTCTTCCATCGACGCCTGTGGAAAGAAAAGTCTTATTCCCGAAGCCACTGCTAACACATGTCACGACACAGTCGTGTCCGCCTGCCTGGCCTCCCCCT
>NW_027164754.1:0-210 GCF_002600585.1 Cystoisospora suis
GACAAGGTGTCTGTACACTCCATCCGGGATCTTCATGAGCTCGTCATGCGTCCCGACCTCGACGACGTGACTACCTCGCTTATCTTCGTTACTTAACACAACAATCTTATCTGTAGAGTCGCAGAGTCACCAGACAGACAGAAAAATAAATTCTTTTAGAGACGGGGTGTCTACCGTTAAAATTGAAAGGTTCAATCTCTCTCTCTCTCT
>NW_027164755.1:0-173 GCF_002600585.1 Cystoisospora suis
CACATTTTGCTATTCATCTGCCTCCTTAAATGAGGCCGGACCCTAACTATTTCCCCTTTTTCCGGTCGTGTGTCAAGATATGTTATGCAACAAGACAAGCGATTACTTCTCTTCGATTCTCATGAATGTAAAGAAAGACCTACGGACAGATTCTTCTTCTTCTCGTTCATCTC
>NW_027164755.1:648-822 GCF_002600585.1 Cystoisospora suis
GAAAGAAAGAAGAAGAGAGAAGTCTGGAGACGTGGGAAGCGCGCGTTGGTCAGAGACAGCTACGTGCATGGATAAGGCTAGCTCTCGTAGAAGCTCTCGAACGGATAGAAGAAGAGAAGATCAAGAAGGCTAAGGAAAAGAAGGAGAGACAGAGACTATCAAGAGAAAGAAAGA
>NW_027164755.1:1340-1505 GCF_002600585.1 Cystoisospora suis
TGAGAAAGAAGAAGAAGAAAGGATAAGATGCCTCTACTCACCAAGCGAAAACACACAGGCGTCTATGTCTGACGGTCTCTCTGACTGTAGCCTTGAAGAAGAAGGAACAAGCGATGAAGCTTCTCTTCTTAAGATTTCACCCCAAGAAGAAGAGAAAGAAGAGGA
>NW_027164756.1:0-475 GCF_002600585.1 Cystoisospora suis
AGAGCCTGTCGCCGGCACAACAGTGAGCACTAACTTTTGCGGGCATATTACCGGCCTGACTGTGTTCCTGAGCCACTGTTGCCCCCCCGTGGGAGTACAGGACTCGGATTCACCCGTGCATGTCAGCACCTCTCGACACCTGGCCCCGTGCTACAGCGTGTCGGCCATGCCAAGCGAGGCGCCGGCTTTATTCGAGCAGTACTCTGTTCGGCTGCAATTCAGCTACAGTGTGCCCTACTCACCTAAGAGGCATAGCTGCATGCTTGGAGCTCCCGGCGGGGCAACGGGCGCTGGCCGCCGAAGATGCCGGAGCTGATGCGCAAAAAGTGGAGGGTACGAGCAAGCCTCGGTCTCCAAAACTGGCCATCAGGTCACAATGGTAAAACCTGTCGACCCGTGGCAAGGAGTGAGCATTAGATGACGCGGCTGGCATCCGTGTGCTGCCGCCGCGATCGCAGCACTGCGCTAGGGTTCG
>NW_027164757.1:0-265 GCF_002600585.1 Cystoisospora suis
AAAGGGAAAGACTCGATTCAACGGAAGAAGAGGGTTAGCCCGAATTATTAGGGAGAAGATCACGCGGAGGACGGAATCTGCGGACAGGAGGATGAGAAGAGGGCGTACCCAAGAAGTGGTAATGTCCCAACAAGTTCACGCTACAAGTACAAGTTTGGCCGGTATAGATGCGGAACATAGTAAAGGTGGCCCCGCGATAGGGGCGAAGGCGGTGACGGACGGACGCGCGCTCAGTGGAACGATCAGAGAACGGGATACACCCGAA
>NW_027164758.1:0-229 GCF_002600585.1 Cystoisospora suis
GAAGAAAGAGGTAGATCGTGGTTTCGTGGGACTTGTCTTGAACTCGTTCAAATAGCTCGATGCACATTACTCATGATACAAAGATTAAAGATGCTTCCTAATGGTAAATTTAAGAGGAGTGAAGATCTTTCTCTCAACACATCTCCAGCTTCTTCTTTTCATCATGGTCAATGTCCTTTGTCATCTCCTCACACCTCCTTACACCCCCCATCCTCTTCTTACTGTCTGT
>NW_027164759.1:0-208 GCF_002600585.1 Cystoisospora suis
GAACTAATCAGACTATAGAACAAATGATTAGATGTACTATACTAGGTAACGAATATAAATGGGTAGAAGTACTTCCAATGTTGGAGTTTGCTTATAATAGTTCGGTTCGTGCGAGTACCAAGGTTTCTCCGTTTGAAATGTTGTATGGGTTTGTACCCAATAAACCTGTATGCCGAAAATATGGTCTACCTGTGACAGTACCAGCAGC
>NW_027164759.1:809-996 GCF_002600585.1 Cystoisospora suis
CTGTGCTTAGTGTAATTGGACGACGTAGTAAGCAAGAATCAACGGAAATAAGTACCTCGCTTAGGGCAGTCAGTAGTTCCCTTAGTAGTGAAATGGATTCTTAGTAAAATCGCGTGTGAAACGCACTGATTTCAGGGTGAATGGTCTAAGAATCCTCCAGGGGGACAGACCTTATGGGAAAAAAGGG
>NW_027164760.1:0-315 GCF_002600585.1 Cystoisospora suis
GCAGCCACTTTCGTTGAACCCTTATCTTGCTGTGACAGTGGTATTCTGCCTCTGCCTTTCTGGTCTCCTCGTCTATGCCCTTGAGTACACTACTATCCGTTGGTAAGCTTAACTTGTTCAGAGGCATCGCCTCTGACACCCCTGCCCCCTCACGACAAGAACCTTTCAGGATGTGAGGTTTGTTCCTCACACTCTCCCACCCCCTCTGCTTGAGTGGGGCCTTCGAATCCCTCCGAGATATCGCTGTAGCATCTTCTTCGCACCGTCAACGTTGTTCTCGGGTTCCCATGTTACGGAACCATCGGTCCAACTGAT
>NW_027164761.1:0-350 GCF_002600585.1 Cystoisospora suis
CACCGAGTGTTTTCCAATCTGTAATGCATGAGGTGTTAGGTGATCTTCTCGATAGAACAGTCGTTGTCTACTTAGACGACATACTGGTGTTCAGCAAGTCGGTCACCGATCACGGAGTGCACTTAAGGGAAGCCCTTGAGCGGTTGCTGCGTTTCAGACTGTACGCAAATAAAAGCAAGTGCGAGTTCTAACGGGAATCGGTGTTGTTTCTGGGGTTTGTCTTGTCTAGTGATGGCCTCTCTCCAGACTACAAGAAAATTGAGGCTTTAGTTAAATGGGAAACTCCTATGGCAGATAAACAAGAGCTAAAACGGTTTTACGGCCTGGCTTCGTATTATAGAATGTTCGTG
>NW_027164761.1:839-1007 GCF_002600585.1 Cystoisospora suis
GAAGGGCACAGACCCGGGAGTTGGTAGAAACGGCAGCTGTACACTTCGTGTCTGATCCTTCAGTTCGTGATAAGCTCTTGATTGCCTACGAAGCGGATTCCTTCACAAAATCCGTGTTGGCAAAACTTTCGAAAGGGTTGCGAGTTCGGAATTTCATGTTGCATGATG
>NW_027164762.1:0-149 GCF_002600585.1 Cystoisospora suis
GTTTATCAGATGGCCGTGGAATGTTCGGCTGACATCACCGAGAAGGCCGCACTATCGTGTGCTCTAGTGGATGCAACCGAGATTGCAAAGGAAGTTGAGGAATGCGATGAAGTGTTTGTAGCGGTTATCAGTGAAGCCGGGACATCGCA
>NW_027164762.1:715-934 GCF_002600585.1 Cystoisospora suis
CTTCTCGATAGAACAGTCGTTGTGTACTTAGACAACATACTGGTGTTCAGCAAGTCGGTCGCCGAACACGGAGTGCACTAGAGGAAAGTCCTAGAGCGGTTGAGGCGTTTCAAACTGTACGCAAATAAAAGCAAGTGCGAGTTCTACCGGGAATCGGTGTTGTTTCTGGGGTTTGTCTTGTCTAGTGATGGCCTCTCTCCAGACTACAAGAAAATTGAG
>NW_027164763.1:0-2934 GCF_002600585.1 Cystoisospora suis
GTAAGAAGAAGAAGAGCATTGGTAGAAGATGACTTGCGTACGTACCTTAGACATGAGTAGATTTACTTCACGACTAAGAGCTTCTCTCTGTGCTTCTGCTTCTTCTCTTAGATTCAATTCTCTCCTTTCTCGTTCATGGATTTCTTGCTTTAACTTCTTTATTTTTTCTTCTTTCTCATTCAACTTCGTCTCAAACTCATCCACCATAGACTTCATCGTCTTCTCATTCTCTTCACTCTTCTTCTTCTTTTCTTCTCTTCTTCTTCTCCTCCGCTCTCTTTCTCCTTCTCTCTTTCTTTCTCTTTGCTGACAGCATCGAGCTGACTGCGTAGATTGCCTATTTCTCGCTCTCTTTCAGAAAGATTCTTCTCTAAACTTTCTTTCTCTTCTTTTAGCTTTCTCGAGACTTCTTCTGTCGTTAAAGCGATAGATGTCTTTATTTCTTCCTTCCATCTCTTCTCATCTTCTTCTCTTTCATTCCTTAGATCTTCAAGAGCCTTCTCTAGATCTTTCTTCTCCTCCTCGAGTTGTCTTAACTTCTCTTCAAACATCTTCTCTTCCTGCGCCGCCGTGGCTAAAGACGCCTGAGCGACTGCGGACGCGACGGTCATGGCGGTCTATGGAGAGACAGAGAAGAAAGAGACGAAAAGAACAAGAAAAGAGAAGAGGAGAAAAAAGAGAAAAGAAAAGGAGAAAAAAAAAGAAGCCAAATGAAAGAGGGAGGAGAGTTCTAAGATAGACAATGATGCCATTCTGAGGTGTACATACACCTTGATAAAGTCTTGTAGTGAGTGTGTAATACTTAGAGAAAAAGACGTCTTCAAGAAAGAATGAGAAAGAAGAGAAAGAAGAAGACGTTGAAGAAGAGATTCAAGTATAGAGATCCATTCTTTCAAAGAAAGATGCAGCCTTCTCTCTCAACTTAGTATAGACAACTACCCATCTATAAGTCAGACAGTCTATATACATAGGCATATATATATATATTCATATGGACAGATGGATCTCTTTCTCTCTCGCGACCTATCTCTCTCTCTCTCGCTGTATTTATCCACCTGAACAAATATATGTATATATCGTATGTATGTACACGAGTGCCGGGATGTATGTAGGTAGAAAGAGTGAGAAGAAGAGAGAGCGAGAAAGAAAGGACAGTGTGTAGTTCACAGAGGAGAGAACAAGAGAAGCAGAAGAAGTAGAGAAGAAGATGAAAACGAAGAAGAAGAAACATTAAAGAGAGGAGAGAAAGAAGAGAGGAGAGAAAGAAGAGAGGAGAGAAAGAGCGAGAAAGAGATGGAGAGATGAGGAGGGGTGTCTAAATTCTTACCTGTTGCTGAAGAGATCTCTGGGCTAACTCGAGCTCTGTCTGGAGTTTCTCTGCTTTCTCTGCGGCTTCCCTCGCCTCCTCTTTCTGTTGAATTAACATACAAAGAGAAACAAAAAGCTAGCCCCAATAGGAGGCCTCTTGTCACTGCATGCACGGATCTATCTATCTACCTGTCTAGCTATTTATATATCTATCGTTAATCTATTTATCTAACTTTGATCTAGCTATCTATCTTCAATCTATCTATCTAGCTATCTTTAACCTTTCTAGTCATCCTTTATATAGATAACTAGAGTCAATCTATCTTCTTCCTCCTTCCTTCTTTCTATCCATCTACCTTGTATCTATTTGTCTTGTATGTATCTATCTCTATCTCTTTCTTCTTCTTCTTCTCCATTTTGTGGTCGTTTAAATTGCCGGTGTATTTCGCACCTGTGTGAGAAGCTCTTGCTTGATCTTCTCCAGTTCTTTTCGAGATCTCTCCTCTGTCTCATTCTGACAAGAAAGAAAGAAAGAGAAGAAGTTGGAAAAGGGCTGAGGGAATTTGACTGGTAAGGAAAGAAAAGCCGGGAGAGATGAAGAAGGAAAAGACAGAAGAATTGCAATTGACGGCTTCTACTACTACTACGACTACTATGACTCCTATTCCTGTGTGGAAAAGGCATCGATACGACTTCGTAGTCTCGATACAGGATGAAGAGAGAAGGAACGAAATTTGATAGAAGACTTGAAAAGGAAAAAAGTCAAGTATCAGAGGCTATTCTTGTCTTTTTCCTTCTTGAGCTGACGGAGTGTACGTACACAAGAAAAAGATCCAGAAAGAAAAAAGAAGGAAAGATGTATTGCGTGGACTTCTATAGAGATTCACATACATGTATATATATATGTATATGTGTATGTATATATGTATGCCTATGTATGTATGCATATATGTATGTATGTATATATGTATGTATGTATACATGTATCTATGTATACATGTATCTATGTATGTAGATATGTATGTATGTATACATGTATATATGTATGTATGTATATATGTATATATGTATATATGTATGTGTGTATGCATGTACGAATCGATGTATATATGAATATGTATATGTGCCTATGTATGTGTGAAATTGTTTGATCCATGAAGACTCTGATCTCTGTGTGACGTCTCCTGCTTGTCAACTCCTTCCCCGAGTGTACAGACACCTCATGATAGAGATGAATAGATACACTCTAGATGTACACCTACAATGGAGAGACCGCAGAAGAAAGAAAGAAACTGTCAAGCCCAAGCCAACACGAAAGAAAAAGAAGAAGAAGAAAAGGAGGAAGAAAGCTCATTCTCATCTACACTAGAAAGACGACAGAGAAGAACGAAAACAAAGGAGACAGAATCTCCAGAGACATGTCTCTCGACGATTGAAACATCTATCTCTCTGTCACTCCATCTCTAACTCTTCTATCTCTCTATCATCTTTAAATTTGTCTTTCTCAATCTATTTCTATTTATCTAAATAGATCATCTCTCTCTGTCTTCTTCTGTATCAGAAAATGAGTTTGGATATAAGACAGATAGGCAATAGATCGATGAATACATAGATAGATTAAAGATA
>NW_027164764.1:0-2087 GCF_002600585.1 Cystoisospora suis
GATAGATAGATAGATAGATGCGGCTTCCCGTCTCACTCTTCACCAACACAACGCACGAGCAGTCTGAATGAGAAATGCCTCACCCCCCTCCCCCTTTCCGCTGCATCTAAGGACTTTATGTTGGAGAGAAGAAGAGTGCTCGAATTCTTCCTTTTCTCCATACCGTTTTTGAAAGCAAAGAAAGAGAAGACGGAATGAAGTAAAATGAAAGCTGTTGAGAAGGCGAGCATAAAAGGGTTTGTTTCGAGAAGAATTCTCTTGAACATCATAGCTTCCCTTGAAGACTGCAGTCCTATCTTCTGTTGGTGCTCCAACGCCACACTCAGCTGTTCTTGTACGAGCCAGCCATGGATCGAACCCACGCCAAAACTGACCGTTAGATTAAAAGGCTTATTCTGTACAACCCCAAACATAGGCGCACAAGGCGAGGGGGGGGGAGGAANNTCGATGAAGCAAAGAAAGAAAGAAAGGGACAAGGAAGGAAGGAAGAAAAGAAAGAAAGAAAAGAGACAAGGGAAATGGAGCGGATAGAAAGATGAGTTAAGAAGGAATGGGCGGGTATGTAAGAAGAGTGGATTATGAGGAGGAGATGTAGAGAGGAAGTCCCGGTACAGAGATGAGAAGGGGAGTCTTACCTATCTATCATATGACCGACGTATCTTCTTCCTACCTTATCCTACATGTATCTACCCTGCTCGAGATCTCCCTACATCTATCTATAGCTACCAGTCCATCTATCCATGTACCTATGTGATGGATTGTATCTATCCATTCTATCTCTCCACCTATCGACCACTCCCCCGGGGTATGACGCAGACAGCCTCATCTTCCTCATTCTATCTATGCGTCTCTTCATCCTAGTGTCTTCCTTTCTTTCTCTTCCTTTCTTTGCCTTCCCCCTTGTCTCTCTCTCTCTTTGTCTCTTTCTATCCATGCTAAAAAAGCACCTCCATCTACTTTTCCCAGACTTCTATCTATCTTCTCTCCTCCCTGCTTCAGTCGGATAGACAGAGAGAAGATGAAGAAGAAAACGAACAAGAGGAACAAGTGCTGAGGAGGCTTCTTTCTCCCTCTAGAAAAAGAGAGAGAAGGACAAAGAGAGGTCGCCAACTTACAATGAACGTCTCGTTGAAAGGAACGAAGTTTTTCTCTAATAGCCAAAAGTCGGAGTGATAAAGAATAGGCTCGTAAGCCGCATCTGCAGGCCTCACAGCGATATCTGTTGACAAGGAAAGAAAGAAAGAGGCAGATCGGACCACGATACTGTCATAGACACATGTGAGAGACACCTATGTATACAACATGTACAGGTGTATTTGTCTACCTATGCATCAACCTCGCTCTATCTATATGTGTCTATATGCGTATGATATTTCCTCGCTTCTTTTCCCGTCTTTTGCTTGGACGTGCAGTCACTCGTCAGATGTGATAGAATACTATTCCCCACCTCTTCACTTCTGTCTCTACCTATCCTGGTACGACCTCTCTCTTCTTCTCTCTCTTCACTTTAAGAAAGAAAGAAAGAAGACATCTTCATACATACATACATACCTACATACATACATACCTACATACATACATACTAGCGAGACATGAGACACCTGTCTCTATCCACAAAAGACATCCCGCATACTGAACAAGTTTCGATGGACGAATGATTCTTCCTCTCTCTATATACATATCGATGAATATGAATGTACACATACACTCCTCCCCTGAGATCGGTGGAGAGCTTGTACACCGTCGTCTATCGTACGCTTTGCATGCGTGCATCTGAATGAACTGGTTCAGTCACATCAATCAAGTAAGAGCTACTCCATCTTTTCTCTGTTTCTCTTTTGTAACTCCTGTAAGCTTGAAAGTCTCTTGCACACACATCTTTCTTTCTCTCTCCGTGTCACTTCTCTGTTGATCTGCACGAGATTTACATTCCTAGAAAGACTTCAGAGATGAGAGAAAGAGAAGCAAAAGAGAGAGAGCGAGGTAGAGCAACGAAAATGAAGAAAGAGGGAAAAGACACATAGGTGCCAAGATAGATAGATAGATAGATAGACTAAAGATAGATAGATGGATTAAAGATAGATAGA
>NW_027164765.1:0-298 GCF_002600585.1 Cystoisospora suis
GAGTAGAATGGCTGCTTTCACGAAAGCAAAGCCATAACGAACTGGTGTTCTGTGGTGTGCCGGTGGTGCCCCCTGTACAACAACGAGCGCCATTAGATACTGAGGTTTGCCAATGCCCCGAATTGCGACAGCGGCTTGCCTTCACGGCGTACACTACCGAAACGTTTGCTCGAGAGATGCCAACGCAGGCAGAGAGTAGGCACTCCGCGCCTCTCGGACGTTCGGAGCCCCACGCACGCTCCCGAAAATCACTCGCTTCCACTAGAGTGTACAGCTCACCTCTTCTATCAGAGTTGAG
>NW_027164766.1:0-375 GCF_002600585.1 Cystoisospora suis
AAGAAAAGGCAAGAGAAGAAGATTCTCATAGATAGATGTGTGTATATCTGAATATATATGGACGCCCCGCCGTGAAGTCTACCTATCCATTGTTTACAGATGACTTTATATGCGTACAGATACACAAGTAGAAGTGCAGCCCGTGGCTCCCTGTGTAGTGGGTATGTGGCCGGCAGAACCGCGTGCTAGTACCTCTACTCTGTATGTGGATGTAGATATATAGATATAGGTAGGGATATATCTACGTATGTATATAGGTATGTAGACTACGGCTTAAGTGCATGCTAGAGGGAGAAGATCTCTGTCTCGGGGAAGAGGCCGACGAGGAGGTCAGTAAGAAGCAGATCTCTTACGTGAAGTCTTTTCTTGTTCACA
>NW_027164767.1:0-206 GCF_002600585.1 Cystoisospora suis
CTTCTTCCGGTCCCGATCTTCGTTCCACGGCTCGCCATGCTCTGTGCTGGGCCGTGGGTCTCTCCTACGACGCTGAGCGGGAGAGATTCGTTGGATCTCGCGAGGCCGAACTTGGCCTCAAGTGTCCCCTCTTGTTGCTCGTCCAACACCTTGGTACTGGGGCTCGTTGCGTGGTTAGTGCTCGCTTGTTGTAATGATTCTAGGGT
>NW_027164768.1:0-301 GCF_002600585.1 Cystoisospora suis
AGCAGGCACTTATCACATTTTCTTAGTAACAGCGCGTACCTGGAGGTAGCAACACGTGCTAAGACATGTCTTAGACCTTTTATTCAAACTAGACTAAGGGGCTCTACTGGTAGGATTTTAGTAGAAACGCTCAGGGTAACCGTAAGAGGAGACGTGAAATGTCTAAACCCAGAAGGCCAATCGAGGAAATAGAAGCGCCCTATTGTAATGATTCTTGGTGTCCCGAGACTACGCGAAGGCGGCTTCGGCGTCCCGAAGGAGTGATGTCACGGCTGGGCGTGGGCTGATTGTCTCCCATAGT
>NW_027164769.1:0-356 GCF_002600585.1 Cystoisospora suis
CTAAAGTGAAATATCTAGGTTATATCATCGAGAATGGGAAGATTTCACCTGACCCAAGGAAAGTGGAAGCGTTGAAGAACTACCCAGAAAAGTTAATGAATGTCCGACAAGTTAGAGGATTTCTCGGCCTAGTAGGATATTACCGGCAGCTCAGAAAGGACTTCAAAAAGAAACCTAAGCCTCTTCACGACCCATTGAAAGAAGCAAGTCCGTTGATTTGGCGTCCGAAACATTCTCAAGCAGTGAAAGAGCTCAAGGATGCGTTGATCAATGTCACTATGACAAACATTTTCAACCCAGACCTACCGTTAGTACTCAAGACCGATGCCTCGAAGTATGCTTTTTTCCAGTCTATT
>NW_027164770.1:0-228 GCF_002600585.1 Cystoisospora suis
AGACAGGCCTATCATAATTAAAACGGATGCTTCAAAGCACGCTATCGGAGCGGTTATGGAGCAGGATGGAGTGCCCGTTGCTTTTGAGTCTAGAAAGACCGGTGAGCGGGAGAAATTCATGCCTGCGTATGAGAGTGCATCGCGTGCCATTGTTCATGCGTTAACTAAGTGGAAGCAGTTTATCGGTAATAAGCCTGTGACCATAGAAACTGATCATGCGACGTTGAG
>NW_027164771.1:0-629 GCF_002600585.1 Cystoisospora suis
GCACTTCGGTTCATGCAGCTCTACAGCAACTCTGTTGGCTAGAGCTGCATGAACCGAAGTGCTCCTTGCCGGCAATCACTGCAACTACTACAGGCCTCGGGATGTTCCTGCAGGGGATTACTCGGGGTGTTGGGGCGGCCGCCTGCACAGCCGTAAAGATTGTTCCGTGTTCTGTGATTCTATAGGTTCAGATTCTCCTTAGTATCTCGACCTAGCACTTCACTTACACGCACGACTGAGGCTGTGCGCAAGGTTTCGCGTCGGTTCTTCGCACAAGTTAACCGCGCACATGGCTCGTTTTGAGATGTAGCCAAGTGTTCGTATTTGTCCGGTGGGAGAGCTGTCTACTCTTGGCGCAGCGGGACGCAACTCGCCACCTCACGGCTCGAGATGACTACAGCCACGCACCTCCTGTAGTTCTTCTCGCCTAGGTCGCGTTAATGACTTGAAATTGATTCAGCCTAGTTCTCCTCGTCAAGTTACTGAAAGTATCCGACAAAAAGTGTCAAAGCCGTTGCTAGTTCTCCATGGTTCAAAGACTATGACGTTGTGCCGTCCCTACAAGCGTGCCCTGCGGGTAGGCTCCATTCGTCTGCAGGGATGGTGACTGGAGGCAAGCAGCATGCTTG
>NW_027164772.1:0-258 GCF_002600585.1 Cystoisospora suis
GTAGCGATTCCTCGCAGTGCCCACCACTTTGTAATAAAGCTAAGAACGCAGGGGGCCGTTGCCGAAAAACTGACACAATGGCCCAGACGGGAAACAAGGCACAGCCAAGGCGAAGGCTACTACCAGGAGGTCCTATGCTAATTACAAAAAAAAGTAGGGACTTATTTCTTGGGGAATAATCCCAAAAGAACGAGGAAAACACTTAACTTTACAAAGGCACCGTACCTTGTCCCGCCTACGTAGGTCCGTAGGGTTCGG
>NW_027164773.1:0-284 GCF_002600585.1 Cystoisospora suis
TCTCTCTTTCTCTCTCTTTGTAGCTTCTGTAAGACTTCTGTGTCATCTCTTCTTTGAGTCTCCCTGTCGCCCCCATCAGTTGTATGTAATTTGGATAAATGATACCTCTCGGCAAGTGAGACACATCACCTCCCCTTCCACCAGCAAAGAAAACACCCTAGGAATCTTCGGGAGAAAAACCCTACCCGTCTCACAACGGACGGCTAGAGGAGATGATGAAAGACAGTGAATGGGCCTCTCGGTTTTCTCCGAATGAAAGAAGATAGACATAAAAAAGGAGTTCG
>NW_027164774.1:0-2518 GCF_002600585.1 Cystoisospora suis
AGTTTCAAGCAGATCAGCTGCTTTCCGCTACCGCACTGAGGAGGAAGATGGAGGTCAGAACGGAGCGGGTACAGACACCGATAACACAGAAAGACCGAGCTTGGAAGTTATAGAAGTCCCTCTACTGCGGACCCAGAGTACTGGCGGCGTTTTCTCTCGACAACAGAGAGCATTAAGCAATTTGATGAGGCCAGCGCCTTTCCTTCGAGTCTGCGAGTCTCCGTGAACTATGTCGCGGCACCGCTGTTCAGACAGCTGGTTGGTCATCGGTGCTCGCTGATTTTCAGCTTCGGCTATGCCAACTAGGGAACAGTGGACTTCTGGCATTGCCATGTTTGTTTTTGGCACCACACCTGGGAGACATGTGCTCTGTATACGTGTTCCACAACTAACCTCACGCTGTGCACTTACGAACCCTTCTTCGTTGCTTTCATGTAGTGGTCCTTTTCGCAGGAAGAGTTGGAGTGCCCTGGGGGTGAGAATGCAGACTTCTGGGCTTCTAGGGAGTGAGTTTCTCCTCTGAGTGCTGGGTGGGACACGACAAAGTTCCACACAAGTGTGAGGGTGTGTCTGCAGATCATGACACCTTCGCGCCCCTCCTTGAAGGGCAGCGGACGTCCCATTTTCTTGCGGGAAGGAGACGAAATACGGTATTTCAGCTGCAAACAACTGTCGAGCTCATGCAGCAGGTTTGCAGTTTGGACCGCAGCCAGTGCTGTGTAGCAACTAGGGCAGAAAATGCCTCTCGAAGCCGACTTGCAGGGTGTCCTTTGTTTTCTCTTCAATGAAGAAACAAGAGGTGCCAGCATGCGCATGGTGTACGCGGTGTGGCTGTCAGCACTTTTACTACCACGCAAAGGTTGCCGCTGCGTTGGTGGTCTAGCAAGGTCTGCTTGTACAGGGGATCAGCACGTACCAATGGCCCCGGGAGAGGGGAAAAGATAGCTCAGTCTGGCGAACGGAGCCCCCCCAAGTGCTTGAGGAGCTTGACCGATGCGTACACTTTCCCCCCTTCCTGCCATCTTGCACGGCTGACCACCGTAGCTCCCTAAGGGTGGCGGACAGCCTCGCAGCTTGCAGGAGGCTGTCCAAGGAGTGTGGCTCCTCATGGCTAACCAGGACGGCAGGCAGCTGCAACTAGGCCAAAAATGCTGCCCCACCGGCACCGGGAGTTAAAGCGCGGTCGACCCCGATACGGCTTTGCAGCTCTTAGCCCACGGCATACGGTCGTTCAGCACACCTGTTCATCCAAATGCACTACACTACGGCACTCCGCTCGATACAGTTGCCGCCCAGGCACTTCCAGTGGCGTTGCACGCAGCCCTTCTCGGATCGGCCGGGCACGCCTGGAGTACGACGGGGTTGTTGTATGGCTTTCGCGTTCGTGGTACGAGCCGTTGAAAGGGTAGCGAAGTCGCTTAGCGTGGGGCGGCACTCAGTTGCAGTCCAGGCCATTCACGCGAGCGCCCCGCGATTACTTTCATCTCCACCCCGCACCTTGCTCCCCGGGGGGCGGGGGGTTTTGCAGTTCGCCGTAAGATCTGCTGGGGCTCTTACGCAGCCACGTGGGCCCAAAGCCGGTTCAGGAGCCGGGGCCGCTCGGGCGCAACGTCTTCAAGTGGAGTGGAAGCTGTCGCCACTTGCTAGACGCGTTCCCAACGCAATTGCAAGCGGGTGACGCGGGCAGCACGACAGCGCAGCAGCGACAGGTACAGCCAGGACATGGAGTTGAAAGTGCTGGGCGGCGGCTGACGTGGCCTACCGAAGTCCGGGGGGGAGTACTGCGTTGACCTCGGCACCTGGGACACACTGCTAACGCGGAGACACAGAAGGGGGAACTGCGGCACCTCACGACGCAGGGCTAAAATATCCTTCGCTTTGGTGAGTTGGCGGACCTTCCGCTCAAGGAGCCAATCCTCTAAATGTCATGAAGTAACGAGGACTCTGCTACCTCATTCTGCCACTTCCGACCTTCCGGTTACCGATACTCCGCATTCCTCGCTACCTTTGACGTACAGCTCGATGTTCGGCGCCGCCGCCGGCTGTTCCGCGAGGGTTCGTCCCTCGCGCTAAACCATTCCAACGCGGAATCGAGGTTCCGGACCCTGTAGCGCAACCTCTTGACAGCAGGTCAAGGAGGCCCCTAGCAAGGGCCGGTGAAAATTCAATCGGAGTTTGTGCCCCATGCACGCACCCTAAGATCAGCCATCACTTTCAAGTAGAGACTGGACACGTTTCACCGTAGGCACGTTCACGGTCACAAGAGGAGGACTTGGACGACATCACTCAGCACTTGAACCGGCGCCTTCCCGGCTATTCTCCGCTTGTAGGCCTGGTGGCCACAGACTACTTCACAGACGAACCCTGAACCTTATTTCAGAACCGGGGGCTGGGATTGTACCCACGTCCCAATCCCCAGCTTCTTCCCAAATTCTCCTGGACCGATTGCCTGCGTCGCACTCCTTACTATCGCCGGTGCCTCTTCATGCCCCCGACGATAGTAAGGAGTGCGACGCAG
>NW_027164775.1:0-234 GCF_002600585.1 Cystoisospora suis
TGGGAACTTAGCTAGAATTGCTTCCTACTCTCGTATTATGGATCGTTGGTGTAGCTGCAACTTCTCTATGCTGTTCTGAGTGTCTAGGTACCGCTCTAAGTAGGTCGGAGTGTGGCTGGCCAAAATGCCCGCTTCGCGGCTCGGATGGCTGGTGCAACACGGACGGCACGAAAACGCACAACACTCGAACTTGTTTATTTTGCACTGCCCTCCGGATAAAAACATGTAGATACG
>NW_027164776.1:0-578 GCF_002600585.1 Cystoisospora suis
TTGGATCCTCGAGGTGTCCGCTGAAGCAACTACAGCGGACACCTCGAGGATCCAAATAGACAGAGTTGTTGCCTTCGTCCCGGGCACCTTCAACGCTGCTGTAGCGGGTCAGGGCGCTACTGGCCGAGTTACTGTAGTAGTCGTGACAGGTGAACAGATGGACAGTCTTTCCGGCTATGCGCGGGGAGTGATCAAGTGCCCTGCTGGCGTTACTGGTGTGTCTCTTCGGTGGATCCCGGTCAAGATTCTTGTGCTCATCCAGCTATACACTGGATTGCTTCGGTGTGCAGTCCTCCCTTCTCCGAGCGTGTTCGGAGCGACGCTCATCAGAGGAACCCAAGATTCTCGCGTGAATATGGCGCCACCACCCCGACGCGGCGCGAATACTTGCGCGGCTTTGTCAAGGTGCCGGTTTCCGCGTGGCCACGACCGACCAAAGAGCAGTTTTTGAGTGAACCACCAGAAATGACGACAGCGGGTAGATATCTTGTGACGGACACTTGTCCACTCAGTTACGGGCGACACAGATCCACCGCTCGCTGATTACAGTTTCGGCCGTAACTGAGTGGACAAGTGTC
>NW_027164777.1:0-281 GCF_002600585.1 Cystoisospora suis
CCGTCAACATAAGGAAAGAAAGGAAGAGATTTGGGGAGGATAGGCCTTTCCGGATGGCTACAGCGGAAGAATGGGAGGCGAAGCCGGAAAGAATCCGGACCCAGGAAGGAACAGCGAAGCCGGCAGAAGCAAGAAAAGAAGCAAGGGAGCGAGCAGCAGAACTGACGGAAGAAGAGGAAGTAGGAAAACGGGCAACAACGACCGCGTGACCGAGCGAGCAAGAGGGAGAATCCAAGAGCTATTCTACCCTAAGGTTCAAAAACCGAGCCACCTCTCCAGCA
>NW_027164778.1:0-292 GCF_002600585.1 Cystoisospora suis
AGCATTTAGCCAATGCTCAGGAGACTCTTAGGAAATACTTTAGAGGACAAGCGCGTAGACAATCGAGAGTAGTGCGATCAAATAGAGGTAGGAGTAGAAGATAGTAGTATACGTTCTCTCCGGTGAACGAATTCAGGGTATCCCTTTGGGACCCCGACTTCGTGATCCAACGGGGAGGGGATGTCAGGGCGGTTGCCCAGACATACACATAATAGATCGTAGCACATACGAGTAGACCTATTGATAGCTAGCATAATAGTCTATTTAGCGGCTAGCTATTGTATATTAAATG
>NW_027164779.1:0-206 GCF_002600585.1 Cystoisospora suis
CTAGAATCATTACACACGGGCTCCCTGGGCTGCGTTCGCCTCTTGCACATGTTGCCGGCGTTCTTGAGACTTCTGTAAAAAAGGTTGTGCAGCACTTCCCCCCTGTCGACACGTTCTCCTGGGCTTGCTAGCCCTTCTGTTGGAGTCCTTTCGATCGCGTAAAGCTTATTAGCCTTCCCTAGAAGGCCTAGAAGCTTTCTAATTGT
>NW_027164780.1:0-243 GCF_002600585.1 Cystoisospora suis
TAGGCCTTGGCGTTTGGCCAATGTCTGGCCCTTCTCTTATTTGGTTGTTTTCTTGATTTTTCCTGAGCTTCCAGGCTCTGGTTTGGTTTTTCTGCTTCTATTAACGCTATTAGGCTCCCCTAGGAGCCTTACTGATCTAGTGTGTGCCTGGCGTGGCCGCCCTGCTACTCGGCGTGGCCGCGCGGGTGAGTCGCGAGTCTCGCTTGTTGCGAATTCCCCGAAAAGGGTGTCACCACCTCGATG
>NW_027164781.1:0-140 GCF_002600585.1 Cystoisospora suis
TATAGAGAGTTCCTTAGATATATACAGAGAAATCTTTCAGAGCATAGAGAGAAGTGTGTATTTATCTAAATGGATATTAACTGTGTAAGACAAGGAAGGAACGAAAGCAGGGGAGGGCGACGATAGATAGATAGATAGAT
>NW_027164781.1:192-325 GCF_002600585.1 Cystoisospora suis
AGATAGATAGATTAGAGAGAGAAAAAACTTCGGCTGCACAGCCGCACGCATGCAAGGGAAGGTGTTGTTTCTATGTCTGTAGCGAAGTTGTTCTTGTTCTCGTTGTTTTGGTTTTTCTTCTTTTTCTTCTTCT
>NW_027164781.1:616-919 GCF_002600585.1 Cystoisospora suis
TATATAGAGAGAGAGACGTACATATATGTGTGCTGTTCCTGTAGTGATGTGTATCATTGGGGATAAGATTAACAATCAGGTTTGTGGTGTCTTCTAGTGAGCTACGGAGATAATTCGATGAGAGCGACGATCGCAGTGCGAGTGAGAGGCAAACTTACAGGTGATAGACAAAGGGAAAAGTAAGCCAAAGAAGAGAATCTGACGTTACCCTCCCGGTGAAGTAGGCAGGTATACGAGTGACTCCTGAAAAAACACATCATGAAGAGAAAGAACAACAACACGAGACTTCGTTCCACTGTACAT
>NW_027164782.1:0-313 GCF_002600585.1 Cystoisospora suis
ACAGGCGGGGGCGATCTGGTTAGGATCTTCTGCTGGAAAGTTAAGGCAGCTCGCAAGCTCGAGCATCCTGCGGTACGCGGCTGTGATGAGGACTGAAGAAAGAGTGCGTCGGCGTGCCTAATGGACAGCGGCAGAATATTTGAATCTGGTTTAATTGTCGCTGGCCCACCAGCGGTTGCCCAACGGTTCGGTTATCACTTGTGAGGGTCCCGTTGGGTAGTGTGTGCGAACGAGATCCATTCACGGCTGTCATAATCACAACTGCTCACGAGTCATTTACGACTCCTCCGACTATTTCCCCGGTTTCCCCCCC
>NW_027164782.1:329-2097 GCF_002600585.1 Cystoisospora suis
GCCGTCAAAGACTGAAGTAGATACTTTGTACCGTGGTCCAACAAAGCATCGACTCCTTACCACGTGGTGACCTGACAGAAGAGCGGCCCGACAAGTACTCGTGCAACGGACAGCCAAACAGCAACACACAGTAGCTTATTAATATCCTGTCCGCAGTATCGTCTATGACGTATCATTCAGTTGACACTGTAGTCCCTTCGCGATGACCTTAGCCCGAGACTGAAGATCTGTAAGAACGCTTGTCCCGACAGGCATGCCACCAAGCCGAATAATGTGCCAACGGTCGTTAACCATGCAAAAAGAGACAGAACAGCCTAGGCTCTCTTCTTCTCTTGTGGGATCAACGACCCACCACTCTCCCATTATCTGTGTGAATGTAATGTTCATCGGTCGATTACTGAGGCGGATCTGGCGTCCGGGACAAAAGAGGCGCCTCCCTTCTCTCTGTGACGCAGCAACCTCTCCTAAGCAGCTCTGCTCACAAGCCTGCCTCCACCACTTCGCATTGTGGTCCCAGACGACGCTGGGCAGGCGTGTATTCTCAAGCGCGACAACAGATGCGAGGAGCGCCGAGTCAAGCGGATTCCCGTCATATTCCAGACAAACCACATGTATGTAGAGATGCCAAGCGAACGCCTGTCCCAACAACTCTGGTACTTGCCTCTGCTCTTCACACGGAGACGACGTGAGCTCCTCGATATCTGCTCGTTCTATGGGTGTCGTCACGTCGCTTTCAGAAAAATCAAGGAACAGTTGACGCGAGTCGAAAACGGCAGTAGAATTGAGCAGTTCTGTAATCGTCCCGGACACGGACATGGGTACATTAACACAGGGGCCGCCGCTGTCGGCGAATTCAGCCCCGCAGAGCTTCGGGTACTCAACAGTCACAAACACGTATCCGCCGCTCGATCCCCGCGCCGATGCCTTTGCCGCTTCTGCGTCGGAAATAGCATGGCCGCTGTCAACAAATCGCCGCTTGCCGACTTCGACGCCCTGCCTGCCCAGCACGCATCCTACTTCGCAGCGAACTCCGGCAAGGTAGTAATTATTGCCGCATCTCACAGACGCGGACCCACAGCAGTTGGTCAAAATGTCGGCTCCGATGCAGGGTTGTCTGTACGCGAGTAGGGACCTGCCATCAGCACGCACTTGTTGGCTGAGGAACCGGCGGTGAAATTCCGCCGGCAGTACTGTGCGAAACACTTCACAATCCATCCGAGCAAGTGTCCTTCAAGGAAGCTGACGTTGTAGTAGACGCGCCCGCCAACAGCCCACCACTCAACTGCTTTAGCGAAAAAGGCGTGCGATTGCGACGGATCGCCAGAACATGGTCTTCAGCAAAACAGGCGGCCGAGCCGGGCTTGCTGAATGCTCTGGATTCCCATGAAGTCGGTGAAGCCGATGAAAAAAGACTGCTTGCATCCCTTAGTCGATGTTATACGCGGTATTTTATCCAAGGGGCTCCTCTGATGCAAAACAGCAGCATTCACACCGAGGATGCAGTGGACTGAAGGCGCAACCCAACCACCGGTGGTGCCGCTTCTGACGGGCTAGGGTAACAACGCTGTGCTGCAAACAGTCTGTTGAAGTGCTACTCCACTCATGCCTGCTGGCGCGCATGCATGCAGAGGCGCGGAGGCGGCACTGCGATCTCCCCACCCTGGGGCAATGTAACGAGAACCGTAAGAAGACAAAATTCAGGACACACACTAGGTATCGATATCTGTAGCATGCAGCAGATGTTCTACTGGTTTGCTGGTGTAGTCCA
>NW_027164783.1:0-331 GCF_002600585.1 Cystoisospora suis
ACATGTGTGCGTCATTTGATCCGCCTGTATAGCAGGCGGGAGTGGTCAGGTGATGCGGGAAGTGAGGCGTCGAAGAGCCGAACAAACGGGCCGTGTTTTCCGAAAAACCAACGCTTTTTGTGCGTGATAGAGGCTTCTGCGTGGAACAACATGGAACGACGAACGCCAAGCTTACTGCCGAGAAGTGGGTCCGGTGTTTCTGATTCACGTTCAGGGGTGGCTGCGGCAAGCACATCGACACGATTATGAAAAACATACCGGAGCACGAGAAGTGTGCGTGCAAGGCCAGAACCCAAGCAGAGCACGACTCCAAGGCAAAATGAGGCGGAGC
>NW_027164784.1:0-220 GCF_002600585.1 Cystoisospora suis
CAGATACTTCCCCGGACGCTATCTTTTCCCTGACTGCCCCAGTAAGTGTTTTCTCCGAAGCTTCCTCTAACCCCTCTACACGTTGTAACCTACCTTCGTGCGGTATTGGGAGGTCGGATTTCTTGATGTCAATGATTACTGATGATTCATTGCTCTCCTTCAGCTCTTCGAGACATCTTTGAGACCTCCGTGGAAGGTTCTCTGTAATGATTCTTGGTGT
>NW_027164785.1:0-241 GCF_002600585.1 Cystoisospora suis
CTCTTCTTCTTCTTCATCTGTAGTGCGTCCAGCTAAGCTTACGCTGGATGTCCTCCTGCGATTAGAAGAGCTCAGTGCCACAAGTAAGTCTTTTCTCTCTTGCTGTTCTTCTGTCTTTCCTCGTCATATAGTCGAGAAGATGAATGGGCGGAGTCATAGTAATAGCAATACTCTACAATATATATGTGCATCTCGGCCTGTATCTATCCTGATGTATTCAAGAATAGCAACAGGCACAGAA
>NW_027164786.1:0-512 GCF_002600585.1 Cystoisospora suis
TTCGATACAAAGAAGGACGGCTATGATGACGTCGATTCCATCGATTAGGCCTCGATCGCACAACTACAGGCTTCCCGTCTGAAGTCTTTAGGCCATACCACAGATCGGATGGGTTTCTACACAGGTTAATCTCTGCATCGTCATCGCGACACTTATGATTTACTGTCCCTTTCGTACTTTCTTCCGAGCTTGCTTGACTCGATGAACCTCCCTGATCGTCGAAGTCTTCTTGGTGATCCTCTCCTCTTGCTCCTCTCTTATGATAATATGATTGAAGTTGTTGCAACGTATCATGTGAAAGATAACTTGGGCCTATGACATCCTGCGGTGCTTGTTCTTCTTCTTCTATTAAGATATCATCCATCGGCCCTCTTCTCTCACTAGGATTCTTTTCCCTATGTGGTGCGTTGTCGGATCTTTCACCCTGATCACGTCCACCTCTTTCTTCTTCATTATCTCTTCTTTCTCTAAAGCCTAACTGTTGTTCCTCTCCCTCTTCTGGTTGATGCCTG
>NW_027164786.1:547-1044 GCF_002600585.1 Cystoisospora suis
TCAGGTGTATGTACACCACCTCCATCCTTTTTCTCTTCATCGTGAACGTGCTTCTGTGTATATCCCGTACTAGGAAAGACACCTCCGCCTCCCCCTTCAGCTCTTTGGAATGCAGCCACACACCGACGTGATCCTCCTTGACGTAAAGCTTCTGCGCGTCTCTTGACCATCCAGAAGAAATCGTCATCATTTTCTTCTTCTTGTTCTCTCCTGCGGCGACATGAAAGATCGTGTGGATCTCTTCCGACAAGAGGCGAAGATGACCGGACATCTCCAGGAGAAGAAAGATCAGAAGGCGAAGGGACGAGAGGAGATCCACATGGGTCGAGAAACCGCATAGAAGATGATGAAGACGAAGAGGCTTTCTGCTCTTCTACAGGGGCAAGCGATGGAAAGGCCGTACGTGATGAACTCACACCTGACAGAATAAACAAACATAAAAATAGATAGATAGATTTAGGATAGATAGATAGATAGAATAAAGATAGATAGATTAG
>NW_027164786.1:1263-1407 GCF_002600585.1 Cystoisospora suis
TACAGATGAAGAAGAAGAAGAGGTATTCTGATTCCTGGAGGGAAGACCACTACTACTACTTGTTGTTTTATTTGGTAGCTCTTCTTCTCCTCGTTTCTTTCCTCTTCTTGAATGACTGCGACGATGGCTACTCGCACCCCCCCC
>NW_027164787.1:0-502 GCF_002600585.1 Cystoisospora suis
CGCAACGAACGCCAAGGACACCTTCTTCGTAGACTGCGCCTACGTACGAATACCAAAAGCTGTCCGCCACCTCGTGCGGACAGTTCTTGGTACACTTTGATGTGCAGTCCAAATGCCTTCGCCTCGGTAGCTAGCAAACTGAGGCATAGCTGCCGCTAGCCACTCAAGCCACGTCTACGCGATCGGGCGCTCGCGCAGTGATGGCCAAGAAGTAACAGCGAAATTGCCAGCTCAACGTGTAAGGAAGGACTTCGCGCCCCTCGCCCAGCTGGAAGAGGGAGGCGAGCACTAAGTGACCTTCCCAGTCCGGGAGGCGGAAGAGTCCGCCACACCCGTCCACTCCCTGGACGCAAATTCTTAGACACGGGAGCTCTCGCGCGGCAAACGACACATGCTATGCATCCTGTGCAAGTTCATCCGGCTAAATTCACGCCGCTGTCCCCGAAAAGGTAGTACACCGTACCCACTGGACAGCTGGACTGTTAGCAGGGGCGTTGCTAGA
>NW_027164788.1:0-313 GCF_002600585.1 Cystoisospora suis
GCACCTAATCAAATAGGTGCAATCTCGGAACCCCTCTCGAGAAACTCTGAGCTCAAGAGAATCAACGTATGAAGGGAAGGAGAAAGGCGGAAACAAGGGGGGACTTTTACTGTTTCGGGGAGATGTGAGTTTATCAGTGCGCGACATGTACATAAACTCTATCAACCTGCGTTAATACCCTGGCGTACCGATTTTCCTTGACACTAAGTGAGAACACTGCCAGCCCCCACTGTGGCAGATAGGGGTGAAGCCCCGTTCTCGTGGTGTATGTTGGGGGTCTACCCCGCAACTCAGCGTGGATATCTCTAGGAGT
>NW_027164789.1:0-201 GCF_002600585.1 Cystoisospora suis
GCCGGGGGTTCCGGTGTCGTTTCCGTGGGTATTTCCCATTTGTTTCGTGTTTGTTGTGGCTCAGTGGTTAGCAAATGCCTTTTGCTTCCCATTGATACCTACTTTGTGTGGAAAGCTTGTGTTGCCCTGCCGGGCTGCCTTCTGTGTTTCTGCGCGCGGCGCCCGTTGTCTTGCTGCTGCCGGCGCATGCTGCTTCTATGG
>NW_027164790.1:0-226 GCF_002600585.1 Cystoisospora suis
TACACGTTTGAGAATTTCTTGATCTGTTTGACCTCCGAATGGGGGATAGCCACAGAGGAGAATGTAGAGAATCACTCCGCACGACCATACATCGCACTTCTCATCGTATTTCTTTCTTAACACTTCGGGCGCGATATAGTAAGCTCTGGGGATACAGACAGACAGACAAAGAAGAGAACAGAGAAAGAAGCACAAAGACCAACAGATAGGGAGGAGAAAAGACCAA
>NW_027164791.1:0-230 GCF_002600585.1 Cystoisospora suis
TCTGAGGCGGGCCTTTCTACGCATTAGCTGAAGCTCGGAGTTGAACGCCAGTTACTTTTGATTAGCAAGCACCAGAACCTACGGCTGAACACTGACATCAGGAAACCATCCGACAGCTTTGAGCATGCCAATCGAAACACAAGCGATAGCTCGCACGCATATCTGCTGAATCCCAAAACGTTCTGTTTGGCAATCTTCTGGCACCCCCCCCCCCATGACTTTCTTCTCCA
>NW_027164792.1:0-301 GCF_002600585.1 Cystoisospora suis
TTCTGCGGCGTCAGGTTCCGTGGACGCTCCTGATGCTCTGGTAGACCGAAACGCGGTAGTCCCTCGCGTTTTGGAGGGTAACGATCGCTCCTACGATCGTCCCGTCTGGGTGGCGGCCTCCTGAATTGCCGTGATCTGTACTCTGGGCTCGAACTTTCCTGCCTATGGGACGATTTATGCGGCTTGTGTGAATGCTTCTTGCCGTGGTCCTTCCTTTCACGCCCTATGTCCGGCGGATCTTGCGACATCCGCACTGCTCGGGCGATAACCTGCTTCAAGGTCAAATCGTTATGGCCTCGTA
>NW_027164793.1:0-203 GCF_002600585.1 Cystoisospora suis
TCTCTTATCAATCGCTTTCTTCTTTTTCTTACCATCTGGCTTTGCATTGTTTAGCAGATTTCCGTACGAGGAGAGAAGCGACGCGAGACCAATTATTTATGCCATACTTCATGACGGCCGCTTTCAGCACCTCATCTTCGCTATTCTTCCAAACTCCACCCTTCACGAATATACGCACCATCTTTCTCTTCTTCTTCCTCCTC
>NW_027164794.1:0-258 GCF_002600585.1 Cystoisospora suis
ATTCTTCCATGATGGCCACCCCGGAAGGAAGAAGGGGAAGCGGAAAGACGGGAAAGAAGCAAAGGCGTAAAGAAATTACGGAAAAACGCACCCCAGAATCAGTTCCCAGACAGAGAGACGCTCCCGGGCAATGGGACAACGCAGCGGAGCGCGGGAGAATGCGTGGGCGCGCAACACGAATAAAGCTTAAATTTAGACCCAAACGCGGGGTCAAAGTACCAAAACGGAAAGAGCAAGAAGAGCTGAACACATCAAGGC
>NW_027164795.1:0-263 GCF_002600585.1 Cystoisospora suis
ACGTCTTGCTTTTCTCAAGACCTCGGAAAAGGGGACGTCTTCCCCTTTTGAGAATCGAGTTCGTTGAGAAGGCGGGAAAAACATAGCGAATCTGTACGTCCGGCCCCCCCTTAGAGTAATCGTGGGAAGCCGCTCACCTACGTCACACAGTTCTCGACATAGATCCGGACCTTGACTCGGATCCGCAACAGCTACTGGGTGCCTGACACCACAGTACCTGCATGAGCCAGAGGTCCGGCGGCACGACCGCCCCTTGTGTATCC
>NW_027164796.1:0-467 GCF_002600585.1 Cystoisospora suis
CCCCGAGAACCAACACCAATCCAAGAGGAGGTGTTGCAGGACGCGGACGACCCATTCTCGTTTGCCACGCGGGAGGTACAACCCCAACAAGAGCACTCGAGGCCATGGGAACCACGCAGAGGGAGAGCGCACGGAGCAGACAGGGGGGAAGCAGGGGAGGTAGTAGACGAGACTCTAGGGAGACAGTCCTGCGTCCACGGGCGGTCCTCTCGAAAGGAACAGGACGCTACGATAGAGCGGTGGAAAGAGAGACGATTAACAAGAAGGAGCAGGAGATGGATGCGGCCTTCCTGAGGAGGAGCCTAAGGGAGATGAACGAAGGGGGATGAAGGGGGATCTACAGCCAATTCCACCCTGATCACGAATTATGGAGGAAACGGGTGAAGGAGGTGTTAGGAATCGAACTCCCCCCTACGCCGAAGCAAACAACGCGCGCGTACGCAACATCAGAAGGAGCGCAGCTCGAT
>NW_027164797.1:0-1706 GCF_002600585.1 Cystoisospora suis
TCTATCTATTGATCTACCTACATCCACCACTTGGATAGACGTGGCGTGTAGGGAGAGAGGCGACATGTCCGCCTGCTGCAGAAGGAAATGACTTTGAATTTAAAGAGGAAAAAGAAGAGCCATGCATGTATATCAATACAACACAGACATCAAACCCTCACCTCCACCTATACAGATGGATATACAGAGATAGATCAATACGTACAAGTACCAGGCGTAAATAGAAATTTCCATGAAGAGGTCGCTTCTATACACGTCTACATTCTATATATATATATATATATCTCTCTGTGTGGGTCAATGGAGGTGTGGACGTCAAGTCATGGCGAGACCGCAGGTAGGCTGAGACACATCAACCCTCGACATCCACCTAGCCAGTAGTGCTTGTAGTAGTAGTAGTAGCAGGAAAAGGACGAGGAGAAGGAGGAGGAGGAGGAGAGACATTTCTTTCTTTTTTTCTTTCACCTCAATTTTCCATCATGTGACATCTTTGATCTTTATCGCCAGTTTCTTCTTCTTCTTTTCGCTTTTGGGGTCATCAGATTTCTTAAGAGTCAGACAGATGAGTTGACTTTCTCTAAACTTTCGTGCTTATATTCGGTCATCTGCGTTCCCTTATCTTCACGTCTAGCCACTCCACCTAATCATTCCTTTCCTCCTCACAAATCGATACACCACTCTACGTACATACACAAATATACATGCACATCAACATATAGAGAGAGAGAGATGTATCCGCATGTATATATATAAACGTGTCCATAAATACTATACATATGTACATGTTTATATCTATATCTATATATATATTTATATACATCCTTGTATAGAGAAATACATGTGTAGAGAGAGAGATACGATGTAAATATAGATGGAGATATGTATTTATATATGTGTACCTCCATATATATATATATATAGATAGATATGTCTATGCATTTAGGGAGTGTGTGCTGAGAGTAGTAGATGCATTTATAGAGGCAGATGAAGGAAGATACTTCAGCAACTCGAGCCATGGTGGTGGAGGTAGTCTTTTTCTTCTTTTTCTTCTTGTCACTCTCTTGCATAAAGAGGCTTTTCTTCTTTCGAAGAGAAGAAGAAGAAGGGAAACCAGTTGAGTTTGTCTCACCTCTTGTAGAAAGATGGATTTGACTGTATAGCCATCAAAGTTCTTTCCTGCGAAGGCCTCTATAAGCAAGCGAATGCATGCCTCACGACAACAATCTGCACTCCTGTCTCTATCGTCTTCTTCATCTTTCTTTCCCTTCTTCCTTTCTTCTTCTTCTTTTCTTTCCTCTTGATCCGTAGAGATGTCTTCTTTCTTCTTTCCTTTGTCTAGCGACCTCTTCTGGATAATATTCTTCTTCTTCTCACCCCCCTCCTCTTCTTCTTCTCTCAACGTGCTGCAGATGGTCTCCTCGTCATTTGCGTCTTGGCAACTCTCTCTTCTATCTGAAGCACACGAAGTCACAGAGGTCGCAGTGGAAGAAGAGAGAGAAGAATCTCGCCTTTCTTCTTCTTCTTTTTGCATGCGTGTGTGGATTTGTTTTCGTAGACAAGTAGTCCCGCAGCAGAGAGGCTGAGAAGGGCGAGAGGCAGAGAAGCTTCGGACAAGAAGAGCCACCAACAGCTCGTGGGTCGACTCGGACGATCGGACCATCATCAATCGCCATAAACCTAGCACACAAGAAAAGAAAGAAAAAAGA
>NW_027164798.1:0-263 GCF_002600585.1 Cystoisospora suis
TCTCTTCAGATCTGTTTTATCGAAGCTTGGAGAGGAGCATCGCTATCTCTTAACCCCGCAGAAAGCAAGAGAGCTTTTAGAATCGATAGGGAAGATCACAGAGCCACAGACCGTGTATAGTCAGAGATATCTCCACGCACTCGAAGCTCTTCGGATTGCTGACGATGGGAGTATCAACGACCTTTTTCAACAGAGACAAGAAGAAGAAGAGGCGAGTGACGCGATCTAGGAACAGTATTACAAGCAGACAGACAGACGGACAT
>NW_027164798.1:459-3403 GCF_002600585.1 Cystoisospora suis
TCTGCGATAAGGTAAATCATCGATAGATCTCTTTCTCCCCGTCATTCTTCTCTCTCGCCTTTTCCTCTCCAACTGTGCTCTCCATTTACTCTCCTTCTCCTTCTCTCTCTCGTTTTCTTTCCCCTTCTCTTTCTTTCTTTCTTTCTTTCTTTCATTCTTTCTCTCTGTCTCAATAGAAAAGAAGCGTGTTTGCATGCTGCTCGCTCTTCTTCGTACTGCGGTAGATTTCCTTCCTCGCGCCCGTGGGGAGAGAGAGTTTTGAAGAGAGCAAGAGGAGGCCGTTGCACTTCTTCTGCTTTCTTTCTCTCTATGAAAGGGAATTCTCTCTTTCTTTCGTTCTTCTCTCTCATTAATGTAGAGAATGAAGATCGAGAAGACAGGCGGTAATTCAACTCGAGACAGGTTCAAAGAAGAGATCTCTACCTGAATGAATGGGCGAAGCAGGGTTGACGAATCAGTTGGTACTCTTCTCTCTCTCTTCCTCTTCACTCTCTTTCTCTCTCTATTCGTATATACAGACATCTCTTTATAGTGTAGATGTATGTAAACGATACGCCTGTGTGCAGCTGTATCCACTACCTATATACATATATATATATATACATGGATATGTATGCGGTACACATATATACATGCATAGCTATGTACTACGGATATATATATATATATATGCATATATATATGTATATGTACGTAATAAATACATGAGGATGAATGGACTACATACATATAGTTGATATGTGTGTACTACAGAGATATATGTAGATATAGATAGATATATATAGATATAGATATACATATATGCACTTCCGTAGAGGCGAGAAAGAAAGGCTACGTAGTGAAGGATACGGCAAGGTTTCCAAGGCTTTTGTGAGGTGGATGGTCTCCCTCTGCGTGTGTAAGAAGAAGAAGATGATGATGGCTGATATGTAGCCTTACTCCCTCTCTTTCTCTCTGTATGTGCGTGAAGAGTGCTGATAGAAGGAAGAAGAGAAACAGAAAATTCGCTCTCTTTTCAAACTCTCCACAACTTCTCCTCATTCATCTCCACCTTTGCCTATCGCTAGCACGAGAGTAGGCACGCACACAAGAGGGACACCGCCTTACTTAGGGTTCGATTCCTGCTCTTTATCTCTTTCTCTCTCAATTCTATGCTCGTGTATATCTGGGGCAACTGACGTATCTCCATATCTAGATATACATATGTATCTGCGTATGGGCTTCTATGAATGGATGTATAGGTAGTTGCATAGAGAGGTCGTACACAGCCGTGAATGTATACAGGATGTGTATTTGGATAGAGAGAGAGAGAGAGAGATAGGCATGAAGTGCACTACGGCGGTAAAGACAAAGAGCAAACGATGCCTCCAGTAAACAAGGCATTAAAAAGCCGCTGTTGCACAGTTATATTAAAGATAGATAATAGATAGATAGATAAATAGATAGATAGATAAATAGATAGATAGATAAATAGATAGATAGATAGATAGGGATTATAGATATAGGTAGTTGATCCGTAGCAAGTGAATACACCCATTGCATGCATGCATGCAGTGTATCGGTGTGTAGAGGGTAGGAGTCTGGAACAGAACTGACGACAATTGACATGTCTCGATTCTTTTTTGTTTCTTTTGTACTCTTTGAATTTCTCATGCATTCTCATGCACTCTCTCACATGGCTTGAAAGGTAGGAGACACATACGTCTAGCACCCCTTAGAATCCTTCCAAGTTTCCATCGCAGACTTCTAGTCTTCCTTCCTACAGATACATGCAGGCCGCATATACATGCTTTCATGCCCCGTAACGCATATGAATATCTATATAGATATATAGAGATAGACATCTACACGTCACATATACATGTGTTTATTCGTATACGTAGGAAGCTACATAAAGGTGAGTTAGGCTGTGTCGGCGTCGTGCACCAATTCAGTGGAGTGTTCGATCGAACCTGTTGTAGGATAGAAAAGTCTTTCGAACACTCGATCCACATTTATAGAACCTACACATTTCTAGGGGTGGATTCACCCAGATGGAAAGTCGCAATTTTAAATGCAACTTCGAGAGCTATCGAAGAGGGGCAGATAGAGATAGGCGGGATAGTTCAGTAGGTAAACGAGTATCTAGTCACCTGTTTATCTTTCTTTCTCTTTGTGTCGTCTATCTTGTCTCTTTTCTATCTTGATGTATCCTGTATCTCTATATATGTGTGTATCTGTCCTCCGAATTCCCTAACTCACTCCACTGTCGATACACCTGAAAGTCTTCTTTTCTGCCTTTCCTTCTTTAGTAATCAGCACACATCGATACTTTCCTTTCTTCTCTCTCACATTCTTTTTCTATCGGATCAGATCACCTTGTTTCGTAACTCTCTTCTTTCTTTTGCGAGACTCCAAGTCTTCTGGCTAGCTTCAAGGAAGTCTATCTCCTCTCACTCTCGGTATGGAGGTGGTCTGTTGCTCTTATGCCAGATAGCGAGAGAAGGAGAAAGCAAATAAAAAGATAGATACTACATTTTGAAAGGAAAGAAATCTATCCCAGAAAGACAGATACATGGGAAAAGAGAGGAACTTCATCCGGTCTACTTCTCTCACTGACAGGCGAGAGAAGATCATCGAAATAGGAGACCTCTCTGAAAGTTTTACCGTCCAGAGAGTCTCATGCCCATTCGTACGAGGGAGAAAGACAGAGGGAGAGCTCCCATGTCTCTCGATTAGTAGATAGGAGGAGGGTTGGTGGCTCTCGGCTTGTTCATAGCAGCAACAGAAGACGGAGAAAGCCGAAACTTCTTTCGAGTTTCTTCCCCCACATCGTTATCTTCTTTCATTCAGCCATCTGTCTGCATCGTGGGACTGAATGAGTCTCACGACGAGCTAAGAAGGAAATCCCCTCATGTCATCCACTTCCCCATGTTTTTACTTCTATCTCTAATCTATCTTCAAT
>NW_027164798.1:3441-3895 GCF_002600585.1 Cystoisospora suis
CTATCTTTAATCTATGTAGCTATCTTTACTCTACCTTCTTTCATCTTATTCTTGAGATTTCGTTTCTCTTGTCGCTGACTATTCTCGTCCTACCCTCAACGGGAAGTTAGTGAAGGGGGCTGCTGAAGAGCCAGACCAGTGCACACTCTGAAAGTTCAGGGTAGCTAGCTAGCTAGCTCTACGGCTAGCTCGATGATCCAGGCACTTGATCGATACCCTCCTTACTCGAACCTCCGTCCACTCTCCTCTTCGCCTCCTTCCCTTTCCTCTCCCTTCGAGTCGCAGGAGAGAAGAAGCGTTGAAGGAGCAGGCAACAAAATGAACGGACTCTTTCTAGAAGAAGAAGTGTGAACGCTGTTGCCTTGTTAATTCGTAGAGTTTTTTCTCTGATACAGATTCAGAAAGAGAGAAGTTAGTTAGGGGGATCCATCCCTGTAACGCCCTCGCTACGACT
>NW_027164799.1:0-207 GCF_002600585.1 Cystoisospora suis
GGAATCGCGAGAAGGAAGAGGTTCCAGCCGAAGCATCGAGTACGGCTAGTGAGAACAACCCTGAGGAGGCCTGCAGAGACGGAGAGAGGCGCGTCAGGCGTTAGGACCGCCTGGGACATTGAGATCGCACGTCGTGGCGAGGCTGTCCAAGGAGAGACAGAGCGTCCCCATACGCAGAGGAGGCCACAGCCGCAGAGATCACGGTAA
>NW_027164800.1:0-748 GCF_002600585.1 Cystoisospora suis
CGTCGTCGAGGTAGACTAGGGCCATTGTCCATTTGATTCCGCCCAAGACGGCGTCTATCAGACGCTGAAACGCAGCGGGGGCATTGCAGAGCCCAACCGGCATCACTTTAAACTGAAATAGCCCAGCGTGAGTGGTGAATGCCGTCTTCTCCTTGTCTTCCTCTGCCATGGGTATCTGCCAATACCCCGAGGCCATAACCAATGTGCTGAAGCACGTTGCCCCTTGGAGTGCCGCGAGGATCTCGTCCACCCGCGGCAGGGGGTACACATCCTTGACGGTGAGCTTATTCAGACGTGTGTAGTTCAAGCAAAACCTCCACGAGCCATCCTTCTTGGGTACGATCACTATCCCACTGGCCCAGGGCGAGGTGCTAGGCTCGATCACATCCTGCGCAATCATTTTCTCCATCTCTGCGTCCACGATGCTCCTTTCGAAGGGCGATAGGCGATAGGGAGCGGTCGAGCACGGCTTGGCATCCCCTGTGGGCACTGTGACCGCAGCCCCTTCAACTCTAGACGGAGGGTCTCCTGTGAACCGGAAAACGTCCCCATACCGCCGCAGAAGACTGAGTAACTGGCAGTACTCCTCCGCTGATCTGCAAGAGCGGGTCTCTTGCAGAGAAGGCATTTCTTCCTCCCAGACGGCCTCTGACTCTACCGGGTTCTCGGTCGGGCTTCCAACCGTCGCCTCTCGTTGCTGGATCGGCACTCCGGTATCGGAGCACTCTTCGATGCGTGCGACAATGGC
>NW_027164801.1:0-215 GCF_002600585.1 Cystoisospora suis
ACATACACAGACACATGCATCGATAAAGAAATAGAAGAGGAGCAAGGAAATGAAAAAGCGAGAACTGCTGACCTACCAATGACAGACAGAAGTCTTCAGTATCGACTCAGCGATGGCTCGTGCCAGGGGCACGACGGAGGACAGAGAGACGGAGACAGGGATGGACGGATGCATAGTCTACCCTTATACAGTCAAATTTGTCAACCTTGATCTCC
>NW_027164802.1:0-342 GCF_002600585.1 Cystoisospora suis
TTTATTTAATCAGTATGATAGGTGTGTACTCCAAGAAAAATATTTCTAGCATGTGAAAATAATTTATTGAAAAATACCCTGCTATTCTGCACGTGTTAAATTACTCTAAGTTGTGCGCTGCGGTAGTTCGCGTCAGAGCGCGCAGTGCTCTGACAGGAGCACACCCAGAGGCCACGCGAAACCGGCAAAAGGCAGAAACTTACCCCAGCCCGTCCAAAGCCACCAACTCGAAGACAACGAACCTCGTGGAACTGAGCTTGTACAACTTGTCGACGACGACGAGGATACGGAGCCGTCGCAGAGACAACCCCAGAACGAAGAACGCGGGCTGAAGGCACAGGC
>NW_027164803.1:0-195 GCF_002600585.1 Cystoisospora suis
TACATATATATATGCATATACATTATATAGCTATAAAGACACACATCGGATATATCTGTACATACATCAATACAGACAAATATAGACATGCTACGAGGTGAGAGAGTCTACTTTCATACATACTAAGTTCACATATATATCTATCGCGATCTACCTAGATACATACAGCTCAATACAAAAGAAAGGAGAACAAGG
>NW_027164803.1:579-869 GCF_002600585.1 Cystoisospora suis
AAGAGAGACGGAGGAGAGAAGAAGTACAAAGAGAGAGGCAGTGACGGAGCGTCACCTTGCAGCTACAAGGGGGTAGGATGACTTTAGATGAAGACGACTAAATTTCGACTGTCTGCATGCATGCATGCATTCTTATGTTTATTATATGGATTAAGATTGTTGAGCATCTGTATGATTTGAGGAGAAGAGAGGCCTACTTGTATAGCGTTGCTAGGAGAACGGTTCTGAGACCTTTGCTTTCTTCCATGGACTGATAGACAGTGAATGAGCTTAGATGCTGACGGATAAAT
>NW_027164804.1:0-223 GCF_002600585.1 Cystoisospora suis
AAGACGTACAGATAAGGGCGAGAGCGCAAAAGGTCCCGCCGCAAAAGATAGCGATGACTCATTCGACGGAAAGCAGATCGGGCCATGCTACTACAGCCGTCGAAGTAGACTACCCAGACTTCCTGCAGCCAGGCATCCCCAGCTTCTACCAACCAGCGCGCGATGACGTTGCGCACACCACTACCGCGAGAGTAACGCGCGAAGCTACGAAGAAACGGAAAGT
>NW_027164805.1:0-333 GCF_002600585.1 Cystoisospora suis
TTCTGAGTGTATGAAGGTCCTAAAGTCCATATCCTGCCATTCTGGATGCGTGGCGATCTTGCACAATATTTGATGACGATCGAGGCAGGATTGTAAAATCCTGACAGCACCGACGGCAGAACGACCAGATCATGCTGAGATAAGGAAACCAAGCGGCAATTTACGGCTTAATTGGATCGGAACATGAAGCTAAGAAGACGGACGGAGTAACCGAAGCCAGAACACGATGATCTAAAGACCCCAGAACGATTGGCAAGCAAAGCGACCGATAGATCACTTCGGAACCGCCCGGATCAAGAACGTATCGAAGGAACTAACCCCTAAGATGCCGTA
>NW_027164806.1:0-3094 GCF_002600585.1 Cystoisospora suis
TCGACCCCAGGAAATAGATCTTCTATCAATCGCAAAAAGATCGGCTTATCTACGGTCATAAGGAGGCAAGAAGAAAAAGAAGAAGAAAAGGAAGAAGAGAAAGAAGAAGAAACAATGATAAACAAGAAAGATAGAAAGAGAGAGAGAGAGAGCGAGAACTCCGATGCAAAGGAAAGAGTGAGAAGAGGTAGAAAGAAGGAAAGATAATGAGAGGCCACGAGGGGATGGATATAACGAAATCGAAGAGAGAAGAGACGCAAATGATCTCTCTCGTCAGTCAATAGAAAATGCAAAGAAGGAGAAGAAGAGAGAGATCTCCAGACCTATGCATTCATACGTATCTATCTTCTACTGATATGCAAAGAAGAAGACATCCAGCCAAGTGCATCTATCAATCCACATGTATATATAGCTACCCGTATCTCTATCTCATTGTTCTCTATAGATATGGATATGTGAGAAGTCTCTACACCTCTATATAGTCTATCTCTGTCTCCTTCTCTCCTTCCTTTTGTTTCTCTTTCTTTCTCTTTCTCTTCTTTCTTTCTTTCTTTCTTAGTCGATTCATATCTCGTAGTTTCCATCTATCTTCTTCTTAGAAGCTATCAAAGCAAAAAGAAAGTGAAGAGCCTCGCACTCACTCGGTCATCCACACGAACTGAAAAAGAGAAAAGAAGGAAATCTCCCTATCCTCCTATCTACAGATCTTTAATTTATCTTTATCTATAGTCTATCTTAAACAGATCTCCAATCTATCTATCCTTAATCTCTCTAACTCTCTATCTCTACTCTGTTTCTTCATCTCTTTCTTTCTTTCTTTCTTATTTTCTTTCTTTCTTTCTTTGTGTGTTGGTATACCGTCAGTGGTAATTTTGGCGATATTGAAGTCTCTAAGGGCTCTCATGAGAAGGACGTCTTCATCCACATTTATGTCTGCCCTCTTCAAAGCTCCTGCCTGTCTCAACACGGCCTTGACGGCTCTTAAGCCCCAGTCATAGTGCATTGCTTTCGATAGCAAAGAATTACAGAGAGAGTAGAGCGTCACAAATTTATGCGCCAAAGCTCGCGCATTAATGAAACCCTCAGACATTAGCATATTCTCACATATAAACAAGACATCTGGAACGATCATCGCGCACGATCTACAAAGAAAGAAAGAAAGAAAAAGATAGAAAGAAAGAAGGAGTGAGAAAGAAAGAAAGGAAGGTTTGAAAGAAAAATCTTATGGACAGGTATATATAGAAAGTGTGTATATTTCTATGTATGGAGAAATATATGAGAAAGACGTCATGAGAAGAGGATAAATCTCTTTTCCTCCCTCTCTCTGTCTGTATATATTTCTACATTTCCAATTTTGAATGAAAGATAAAGCTTTTCTATTTTCTATCATTACAAGAGCAGACGTCGCTTTTGCCCTCGCTTCATATCTTCCCGTGCATGCAATAGAGTGGCCTAGTAAGGAAGCATCCAACAAGAAGATAGAAGAGAGAGACAGAGAGACTTAAAGAACTAGCGGAGATACACGGAGAGATACATACCATACCTATACTAAGGTCTATAGAGAGATAGAGACACCTAGATAAGCTTCGACGTCATCCAAACATCTATTTGTCTACCAAGAGAAAATTAAAGTAAAAAGAAGAAAAGAGAAACAATCCTGAATTCCTGTCAAAAGAAAGATAAAAGACGTAGATACATATATAGAGAAAGTAACTAACTAGAATAGTAAAGGGGAGTGAAGATAGACATCCAGGTGTATATACACCTTCCACTTCATCTCTTCCCCTTCTACATACATAGGCCTATACCTGTAGATACTCCGCATCTGTGCATATAAAAATCTATGCATGCATATCTCTCGACAAATACACACCTATGTATCTATCTATCTATCGATCTCTCTCTCTCTACTATCAATCTATCTATTTTGGATCTATGTATCTGTATTTAATCTATCTCTGTCTCTCTGTCTCTCTCCTCTGTGTAGGTTTGTCTTGACCCTTTTGTCTGTACCTGAAGAGAGCCTTTAAATTCTCAGGGAGCTCCGTTCTTCCTGCATATCCAGGGTTCATGGTAATGAAGAATCCGCACGTGGGGATAAGATTTATCTCGTCTTCCATGAACTGGAACCTCTTCTTGCCTTCTTTGATGGCGTCAAGAATCGATTTGACTTGTGTCGATACAACAGATAAAACTTCAATGGAAATGCGATTAAACTCGTCAAAACACCCCCAGGCACCTGACTGCGCTAAGCCCATGAAGATCTGCGCCATAGAGAGATAGTTCATTTGATCGGAGCAATTAAACACGAAGACAGGCAAACCAATTGCTCGACTTAAGTCCTTCGTTGTCTCTGTCTTGCCTGTCCCTGAGACGGAAGGAAAGAAGAAAAAAGAGAAGAGAAGGCAGAAGAGGAGTTACACGAGAAGAGGGAAGAAGGAAGAGAAAGAAGAGAAGGAAGAAGAGGCGTTAGGAGAAAAGAGAGGAAATAAGAGAAGAAGGAGGAGAAAGGATGAAAGAAAGAAAGAAAGAGAAGAGCTACATGGGTAGGAAAATATGAAAGAGGGAGCAGTATGTTGAGGTGTCTAGACAGACAGGCAGTCAAAAGCGATAGAAAAGAAAAAGAAAACCTTCATCTTGCTAGAAAGAAAGAAAGAAAGGGAGAGACAAATTGAGGGAATAGAGGGAGAGGGCTGGAATTTGGAGAAAGAATGAGATCGCAAATAGAAAGACAAGAAAGAGAGAGAGAGAGAGATGAAACAAGATGGGAGATAGAAATGGAACCCTGCTACTTAGTTACGTTTCTTCTTCTTCTTTCTTGTCTAAAGAGACAGGAGAGTTTCGAACTTTATGGAATTCCTAAGAGATCATAAACTGTAGACGGAGGCTATAGTTTTCTCTTCATCTTCTTCCTCTTCTTTGTATCAGCAGTAGTCGTAGTATCGGTCACACCCCATGGAGATTTTCCTGAAAGGTTTGCTCCGCCCTTATGAAGCTCCTTCGAGTATATGTGTAGTCTATCAACGTACATGAGTTGGATCTACCCTCCCAGCAGAGAGAGAGAGAGAGAGATGTATATAAGTTGCTTTCATGA
>NW_027164807.1:0-352 GCF_002600585.1 Cystoisospora suis
TTTTTCCTCTTTGATTAACGGAACATTGGCTCCAGCATTCTCATCTACTCCTAGAGCTTCACAAGTTTCCACTAACTCTTTGCAATCCTTATATTCGTAGTAGGCCTTTCCCCAACCGTTGAATTAAGTCTTGGATACGAGGTAGAGGGTACTCATCTTTCAAGGTAATCTTACTGAACACCTTGTAGTCCACGACCGTTCTTAAACCTTTTCTTCCGAGTTTGGGAACTAGGAAGACCGGGGCGACAAAAGGAGCTTGAGTAGGCTCAGTGGACTTCTTTTCTAATAAATCCTTGATCTGGCTCTTCAATTCTGCTAGGTCATTACTCGACAGGTCGTAGTTCTGAGGCGG
>NW_027164808.1:0-367 GCF_002600585.1 Cystoisospora suis
CCACCGAACATACAGAGAGTTCCGAGTACAAGGGCTGGACGGGAAAACATCCTGGGTCCCGGAAGAGAACTTGCAGATTACGAAGGGATCCATACGAAACTACTTCAGAGGCGGAGCTCAACAGCGACGTGCACGGGGAAGGAGCGCTCCCGCAGGAGACAACAGCCAGTAGGGGAACACCCAGCGAGGCAAGTCGAGAAACGGGACGTTGTGGTCGAAGAACGAGACATCACAAATCAGTAGGGAGATAACGCCGGTACCATCGGCGAGCAACCAGAACGGCTACAGACTGAGGATGCACAGGGCGAACGGACGAATGACGACGCCGTACATCTTCTGGTAGACCACGGATCGGGCGCTTTGTCCA
>NW_027164808.1:389-1168 GCF_002600585.1 Cystoisospora suis
GTGGAAAGGAGTGCCAGGAAGTTCATCCTGACGACGTTAGCTTATACACGAGAACGGGGGTCGCGCCAGGGTGGATAGCGGAAGACGCACCCAGCGCACTACGGGGAGCCATCGTAGGGTAAAGAAAACAGTGCGAAGAAAGACAGTAGCGAAATGCTGATAAGAAAAGTGGGGTTTTCTTTGTCCCTTCCCTGCGGAGAGCAGAAGCACCGCGGGAGTAAGGAAACACGGAAAGGCGGGATTTCTTTTTTCCAAGCAGTTCAGTTCTTTCGTTTTGCCTTTCGTCCGGAGTTTCCCTTCACCTTTCTTCGTCTCGGTCCCCGTCGCAGCGGCGAGGAGCACCCCCCATTTTTTTCTGAGTTTGGTCCAGAAGGAGAGAAGGCTGGCGTAGGCTGGGGGTACTGCCGCTTTTTGTGTGTTCTGCGTTGTTTGGGAGCGCCCCATGCACCTAGATCGTGCGGCGAATGACGACGGAAGTACAGCTGACAGCGTAGTGGTGCCGATGTCGTGTGGACAAACGAACGGACAGTGCGACTGAAAAGTTTCTTGTGAGTGAGGAGGCCAAGCACACGTGCTTCCCCACCTAGTGGTGCAAGCGTGTCACAACTGCGTTCGGAAACGCTACGGTGAAGTTCTCCCGAACCATCGGGCATCCCTCGTAATGTGCGCGGACAACCTTCGTGAGAGACGGGAGCGCCCCAACAACGACCTTAGTCCTCGTTGGAGCAATAGACAGAAAAACTACTGGAGGTGTGTAGTGTGGTGCCCGCTGCACAACA
>NW_027164809.1:0-262 GCF_002600585.1 Cystoisospora suis
CTTTCCCTTTTTTGTACCACTTCTCGAGTTGCGCTACCGAACAGGTTCCTATTTCTTCATCCTTGCCCAGTTCCTCCTCTATCTTCGGTTCCCCCGCCGCTCCTTCGGCTTTCCGTGCTTTGTCTGGCGCCGTTATTTCGCCCGGTCTTTCTTCCCATTCCTCTACGCTTGCCACCCGAAATGGCGTATCCTCTCCCCGCCTACCTCTATTTTCCTTCTTTTGCATCGTACTGGTTAGAGTTTGTGGCCTTTCGCTCACGCG
>NW_027164810.1:0-538 GCF_002600585.1 Cystoisospora suis
GCAGGCACACAGAGACAGAATGTGAGAGTAGGAAGAGAAGACCGCCCATTCAGGGAAGAAGAGGGTAGTCTTGAGACGAAGGCGTTAAGGTGAAAGATTATAGCTCTATGCTTCTTGAACCCAGGAGATCTTCTGGCGTCGAGAGAGCCTATCTTCAACTCTATCTTATGCATACCCCTACAGACATATCGAATCAAAAACGCATACATCGATCGATACAGACAAGCAATACACATACACATCCCTACTCATATATCATGCAGAAATATACACACATACAGATATCTATATATATATATATATGTATGTGCATACATGTATAGTATACATATATATATACCGCCATGAGCCGTTACACATGGGAGTCTGAAGATACGTGTAAATCTATCTCTTCATCTACCGCGGGGCGTGTACCTGTTGGCTCCCGCAAAGACTCGACCATTTTTCCTTGGCCCCCCCCCTCTCAGAGAGAACAGATAGCAGATGAAACACTTGAGAAGTCAATCCAGATAGATACACATAGAAAGATAGATTAAAG
>NW_027164811.1:0-1667 GCF_002600585.1 Cystoisospora suis
TATATATGTATACATAGATCTATCTATCTATCTATCTGTGCCTGCGTACGGCTGGATTCCATGAAAGAGAAGTCTGCTTTGTTCTTTTGTATTTCTCTATATGAAAGTCTGGGGCTTAGCAATAGGTCGTCTTTATCTCACACCCGGGGGTACCCTCCGATATTTCAATCGGTCAGCTCAACTGATTCTTGCAGGTTGTCTCTTCTTCACCTATCCATCCCCCTGATAACGTTTTTCTCATCATGCTCTTCTTCTCTCCCGTCTCGTCTCCCCGGCTGTCTCGTTCCATGGTTCTCTTCTTTTCTCTCTAAATTGGACTTAGAAATCGTCACGGACAACGACTTCTCACCGTGTCTCTCATCTAGTTTCGTTTGCTCTTCTTCGATTTCGATCAACGATGACGCCGTCCATCCATACAGCGAAGAAACAGCCGTGGATTTTCTTTCAACAGCCTTGTATAGTTCGGAGACACGAGTGATCTCGTTAAACTGAGGAGTGGTATAGATCTAGATATGTCTACACTTGCTGTGTTTCTTCTTGTCTTCGCTCAAGACTGTTATCTTCTGATGATCGCTGTATATACACCTCAAAGACATCTCTTCTCGTGGATATGTTGTTTTTTGTCATAGTGATGACATCTCATCCTTTTTCTCCGCTCTCTCCTTTAATCTTTCTTTCCTCTTTCCGAATCGCACTCTCTCTCGATTTAGCATTCTAGCCTCCTTTTCTTCTTTCTATTCTTCCTCCCTGCTCTTTCTCACTCTTTCTTTCTTTTTCAGACAGTCGTAGAATGTTTGAAATTTGCGACAACGGGAGAGCTTCCTCCCAGTGTTGATCGGGGCCGTGGATGGCTGTATGACCCCCGCCTCCTCGATGTCGCTGAAGTCAAAGGCCAAGTTCGATTGCGAGTGCATGCAAAAGGAGGAAAAAAACAGCTGACGGTTGTACGTTCTATGCAGCTAACTCAAAGCATTGACAGGAAAGGAAGAACGAAAGCGACGTTTAAGGTAAAGAAAGAAGAGCATGTCGTAGCGCTTCTTCTTATCTAGATCAAGCCTATTTCGATCTAACCTCTTTCTATCTTAAGAGAGGAAGAAGAGAGGATCATGTATATCTATACATATCGATTTCATCTCATATGTTATACATATATCTGATTTGCTTCTCTTTTCCCTTTCTACGGGTCGCAGTGGTTATACAGAAATCTATTACGTGTGAGGTAAAGAGATAAGAACTCTCCTTGCACGCGTATATATATCCGTCTGCATGTATCCGGATGTCGATCTATATAAGCTATAAGAGTCTGGCTATGTGTGCCTGTTAAAATGGCGATATGTAGACATCATGTATGGCTAGCTAGCGATCTTTAGGGAGTTCATGTCAAGAAAGTTGTGAGGCTATAGTGCGAGACGCCTATACAGAATGTCTTCTGTCAGACACCATCCATAATACAGGTATCGAGGGGGAGAGGGATGAAGGACAGCTTTCTGGCTTATATACAATTCGTTCTTGGATTTCTCACCCGTTGCAAGGTAAAGAGGAAAAGAACATCAGCCTGACTAGGTGCACGCGATGGAGAATAGACGAGATGTCATCTCAATAAGATAAATGCTGTTCGAACACACCCCTATCTATCTATCTATTTATCTTTAGTGTATCTATCTATC
>NW_027164811.1:2090-2470 GCF_002600585.1 Cystoisospora suis
CCTTCTCGTTCTTCTCTCCAGCAACTGGAGCCGTTTCTCCAGATCAAAGACTGTGACTCTGGACAGAAAGCGTCGATAGGCAATAAGTGTGCGGATATAGACGAGCAACTCCCGTCTCTCCTAGGCATTCATAAAGCCGTTCTCGAACATGTAGTCTTTTGCCATCAAGACGATAGCTGCTGGCCCCTTGCCGAAATGCAAATTCTCAAGAAGAAGTTCGATCAGCTCTTCGGAGCTACCCGTTACGTTAAAGCTCTAGAAAACATTCGTGCGGTCAGGTAGGTGTGTAGGAAGGTTAGATGTAACTAGCTAGCTAGCTGATATAAAAGAGAGATTAGGGAAGTCCATAGAAGGATGAGAAAATGATTTGGCAAAGAAAA
>NW_027164812.1:0-285 GCF_002600585.1 Cystoisospora suis
CACCAACTAACGGGTCGAATGAACATCACATCAAACACGTCTGAAAATCCCTGTTCGAAGATGAACACTCTCAAGAACGGGGAGCCGACATCATCCCAAAGGCGGGCTCCTCTTCTCCCATCTCAAAACATTTTTCTACACTACTCTCTCCAAAGAAACATCCCTGTCACATCCTTATCCCAACTGCACATTCCCCCTGTCTCTTGACACACTCAAAAAAAAGTACTTGGTTTTTTTTTTTATGTTATCCCCGTCCGTGTAGGGTGCCCCGGGTTGGTGCCCCAC
>NW_027164813.1:0-314 GCF_002600585.1 Cystoisospora suis
ACCTCGTGCCAGAGAAACAAGCTAGCTTACCGAAGCCGGGACTCTTTCATACGTGGGCTATCGATGCGTATGGGCCATTACTCAGGACTGATAGAGGTAATGCTTACATCTTGGTCATGATAGATCATTTTCGAAGTGGCCTGAAATTGTACCAGTTAGCAACGTAACTACCGAAACAGTAGCGGCGGTGATTGTACATAGATTGATCTGTCAGTATGGCTGCCCTGCGGCCTTGCTGACTGATAATGCAAAAGCATTTGATTCAAAGCTGCTGCAGGAGCTAGCATTTCGGTGGGGTGTACTGAAGCTACGCA
>NW_027164814.1:0-246 GCF_002600585.1 Cystoisospora suis
GTGAAGCTCAGTAATAGCCAGAAAAACAACGAAATAACGGAAAGGCCAGCCATTAGCCAAACCATAGACCCAATATACGGGCAGTTAAGCTGACCCACGGACCGGGAGGGGGAAACTACGGTCCGTGGATTCTAGGTAGGCAATATTAGGGCTCCTAGAGGAGCCTAAGCGTCAGAGAAGGCAGCCAACATAGCTAATATAACCATAGAAAACCTGGAAAGGCCAAACTAGGCCAAGGAAATCCAC
>NW_027164815.1:0-295 GCF_002600585.1 Cystoisospora suis
CATACCCCAGTTTATCACAGGGACCACGATTTCGATCACGCAAGGCTTTTGCTTCTCCATCCCCTGGTAAGTTGGTGGTCTTCAGCCACACCATCTGCCCTTCCTTAAACTCGACCGGTCTTCGATGTTGGTCCGCGTACTTCTTCTGATACTGCTGAGCTTTTACTAATTCTCTTTTTGCTAATTCTAATTTTAATTTTGCCTGAAAAGGCAATAAATCCACCGCTGTTGCGGTTGGCAAACTTAATTTCTGGCAAATTGGTTTCGGTGGAACGAAACCATACAACAATTCAAA
>NW_027164815.1:888-1105 GCF_002600585.1 Cystoisospora suis
ATATTTCCTTTCTTAGCACTTCCTCCGGTACACAAACCTTCCATCCTGCTTTTGTCCTTACTCAAAGGTAATTAGCTTCTCTTTGGTATTCCCTGTGCTTGCAGAGGATCGCTTTCTTCCTTTCTTTGCCATTGTTGTCTTCTCCCGCTGTCGCTCCTCCCTGTTTCCATACTTCTTGGAAGTCCTTGCATTGCTCGTACTCTTTATCCCATTCCCC
>NW_027164816.1:0-475 GCF_002600585.1 Cystoisospora suis
ATACATAGGTATACAGACACACACATAGGTATACAGACACAGGAACATCGACATCTATCTGCAGGAGAGAAGAGTCACCGGGTGTCTTCCCATGCATGCAAAAGAGAGCGAAGATAAACCAGAGATAGTAGAAACAAGATATCTCCTTTTCCTCTCTCTCTCTGCCCCCTTCTTCTTTCTTTTTTTTTCTTTCGCAGTCTTACTTGAATGGTAAGAATCTGTTCAGAGACAGCGGAGAGGATTTTCTCGTCGAGACGATTAAACTCATCGAAGCACCCCCAGGCGCCGACTTGACAAAGACCAGCAAAGAGACGCCCCATAGCGTTGAAGTCGAAAGTCTCATCGCAATTAAAGACGAGGGTGTATCTCCCTAAAGCCATGCCCTATTTTCACGACCACTAAGAAGAAGAAAAGCTTCCAATTACGAACTTGTAGAAAAGGGAGAAAATCGACTTTACCAGATTTCACCTCTACA
>NW_027164817.1:0-317 GCF_002600585.1 Cystoisospora suis
AACGAGCAGAGCACCTCAGAGCGAGATCTTTGGTGCGATAAGCACCAAATAACAAAATAGGAGTTTTTATAACCCCGCATCAAGGCGGGAAGGCAATATTAGCAGAAATCGCAAAACCAGCCTGGACCCCCAGCGCGTTGCACGACTAGCGCGCTGGCCCACGCTAACACCATGGCCCAGGAAGGCCGGAAGTTAGGTAAAACGGCTCCTAGAGGAGCCTAATAAAAGCGAATGAAAAGGAAAAGACCTTTTAAGCACGCTAGGCGCAATAAGCAAAGAGTAGCACTAAGTTCTACGATCTAGTAAAGCCGAGCGGA
>NW_027164818.1:0-397 GCF_002600585.1 Cystoisospora suis
AGGCAAGGCTACTACCCGTAGGTCCTACGCTAATTACAAAGAAATAAAATAGGGAATTATCCCCTAAGGAATAGTCCCCAAAGAACGAGGAAAACACTTAGCCTCACAAGGGCACCGTACCTTGTCCCGCCTACGTGCTGCTCTATTACGTAGGTCCGTAGGGATCGGTTCTTTTGTACGAACCTCTACCCAAACGTGGACGCGGGTACTCTACAACGGAACCTTCAAAACTAAATAAAATTGTAAAAGGAACTAAAATCGCCCGGGAAATTCCCGGCGTAGCCGTACATCCCGAGGTCGTACTAGCGACCTGCCAAAATTAAGCATCGATCACCATAATTAATTTCAGAGAGGTTTTCCACAGTTTTCAACCACTAATATTATACACACATACCAT
>NW_027164819.1:0-370 GCF_002600585.1 Cystoisospora suis
AGCAAACTGTTGCAACTGCACATACACTGCAGAACTGCAGACTAGACACGACGGAAAGATCTGAAGAAGGCATTCCGGCATTGTTCCTCGTGTGCGTTAGTGACTGGTCTGAAGAAGGCTTCACTCAGCCCTGCAGGCACTATGGGTAGGTTCCAGACAACGGACATGCCGGACTGGGGTCCGGGCCGGTGGCCCAGCCGTCAAAAGATGGCTGCCTTTCACTATCTGGTCTGAAATAACATTGCTGCAGAAAGTAGCCTGTAGTGTGACGAATTGATTTGTCAGATGCAACAAATATAACGCACAACATGAAACAAATATGTGCTTGCATCTTGCGTCTCAGGATTCTTCACGGGGCGCGCCTTCCACG
>NW_027164820.1:0-329 GCF_002600585.1 Cystoisospora suis
CACTCCGACTCCCGGAGGGTCACTTTCGTGACAACATAGAACTCCGGAACCGATGGACAAAACACGGGACGACCAGATCACGTTACCCTCACTTTGATTTCGGACTCTTCCGGGTGGGGAAAAACGATTCACGGACTTAGGAAAACTTCTCCCTTTCCCTTGACAGAAAAAATCATTCCCCTTTTTCCCTCATTTTCAAAAGAAAAGTTCTCCTTCTTTCTTCTGATGAATATGTCCTCCTTCTTCTTATCCCTTGGTTCACCAGTCGCCCGTGTGCAGTGCCCCGCGGGTGGTGCTCCACTGGTTCGACCGGTCCGGTCCCGGCCCGG
>NW_027164821.1:0-240 GCF_002600585.1 Cystoisospora suis
GAGGAGGAGGAGGAGGTGAGAGAAGTGGACTGAATGAAAGTGCATCGAATGCCTCCTCTATGTCTCGTCGTCGTTTGAAAAGCGCTTTAAAAACCCCTTCACGCGATGATGGTCGTCGTCGTCGTCCATCTTCTTCGTCTAGTCGGAGTGGCTATAGTGGTAGCACGAGAGAGAGAAGAAGATCTCGGGGTAGGGAGGAGGAACAAGAAGATGAGGATAGAAGAAGAGGAACAAGAAGAA
>NW_027164822.1:0-138 GCF_002600585.1 Cystoisospora suis
ATATACATACGTATAGAGAGAGAAACTTATATACGTACAAACATATAAATATCTATACATAGATAGCTGTATACGTATATGCATATATGTGTGAATATACGTATATACATGCACATGTATATACACATATGCATATGC
>NW_027164822.1:636-805 GCF_002600585.1 Cystoisospora suis
ACAATGAGAATCTTTCAAGAGAAAAAAGGGAAGAAGAGACCTCCGTTTTCTTGAAAGATTCCTTTTTCCAAGAGAGAAAGTGGATCTTAAGATATTTAGAAACTTCATCTAGAAGCTGCTCGTATACACCCGAAGCTCAGGGCAATGGAGGTGAAGAAGAAGAAGAAGG
>NW_027164823.1:0-244 GCF_002600585.1 Cystoisospora suis
ATATATACAGAGAGAGAGAAAGAGACGTGTGACTATCTCTCTGTTGAGAAGCATAAAGATATCTTTCTATAGGGTGTCTTTCATTGCCTCTTGAGAAGACTCGTAATGAGCTAGGATACTTTCTTTCTCACATCGAAGTAGACATGTGTGTGTCTACATGCGCATACCAAAGAAAAGGACAAGGGCGTCCTCTACTACTCTTACTGCTACTACTACTACTAACTACGCCACATGAAAATAGATA
>NW_027164824.1:0-248 GCF_002600585.1 Cystoisospora suis
AAGGAGGACCTTCCCGTGCTACCTGTGAAAGTGCGTGGCGAAACTGTGGAGACCTTGTTCGACACAGGGTCCGTGCGAAGCTTCATACGCCCTGAGCTGGTCGAAAAGCTCAGGTTAAGCAAAGAGAAGGCCGATGAAGCCTTACAGTTTGTTTGCGCGAACGGCCGCACGTTATCTGCGGCGGAGCGCGTTCGTAACGTGCCGTTGCAGGTGGGCAACTGGCGCGGTGTCACAGGTCAGAGTTGGGT
>NW_027164825.1:0-223 GCF_002600585.1 Cystoisospora suis
GTATCTGTACGTTGCCCCATGTGATTGAGGAGGTGCGAGAATCGGCAAGATCAGCGCGAAGTAAGACTTTTAGTAAGCAGAGCGATCCGAGAGGCTTGCAACGGTGCACGTATGGCCCTTGGGGAGGCCGCGGACGCAAAGATCAGTGGCGCGCTGCCCGGGCAATAGAGCCCCAAAGGCACCAGGAGGGAATCAACGTTCAGGGAACCTCCTGCGCAGTTTG
>NW_027164825.1:629-993 GCF_002600585.1 Cystoisospora suis
TCCCCGTTGGATCACGAAGTCGGGGTCCCAAAGGGATACCCTGAATTCGTTCACCAGGAAGAACGTATACTACTATCTTCTACTCCTACCTCTATTTGATGGCACTACTCTCTATTGCCTACGCGCTTTTCCTCTTAAGAAAATTTCCTAGGAGTCTCCTGAGCACTGGCCAAATGGTCTGGGGGCTCCCAGGTAGTCGTCCCAACTAGCCACAATACTTGAAATTCTAACCTGGGACGTTTCTTATTTCGAGACTCCCTATGATCTAAAATTGCTTCTATTACGTACTCATCTTCAGCTACCGGCTCCTGTACTATTGGTGATCTCCTAAGGTGAGGCGGTTCTTCCTCCGCCGGCAATAACA
>NW_027164826.1:0-225 GCF_002600585.1 Cystoisospora suis
AGGAGTCGACTCCCTGTCTGACTCCACTCCAACCGGTTTTCACTCCATCGGTCGAAGTTTAATCCTCCTTCTCTTAAGGATTGAAAGAAAAAAAACCCCTTCGACCTTTCACTATCCTTCCCTACTACTTCCAAAAGGCTGTCCTCAATCTCCCCTGTAATGATTCTTGGTGTCCCGAGACTACGCGAAGGCGGCTTCGGCGTCCCGAAGGGGTGATGTCGCGGC
>NW_027164827.1:0-210 GCF_002600585.1 Cystoisospora suis
TCGCGGAGCGGACCTCCTGCGACGGCGAAAGAGACGCGGTGCGCAGGCAACCTGCTGGAAGAGAATCAGTTATTCTGCTACTTGGGGGAGATCACTGTTTTTATGAAAACAGTGATAGCAGTTGATAGAAGAGCTGAGCTGTACACTCTCGTGGGAGCCAGTGATTTTCGGGAGCGAGCGTGGAGCTCCGAACGTCCCAACCGCACGGAG
>NW_027164828.1:0-278 GCF_002600585.1 Cystoisospora suis
AAGATGGGTAGATAGATAGATAGAGTCAAGATGGGTAGGTAGATAGATAGATAGATAGAGTCAAGATGGGTAGATAGATAGATAGAGTGGCGGAAGAGGATATATATATACCACATTCTGTGTATAGAAGAGAAGGATAACTATGCAGTGTATAAATCTACACATGTATACCTATATGTATATACATACATGTCGTCTCATCTCTATGCTTATGTATGTCGATGTTTGCGTGTGTGGGTCTAGCTATGTCTATGGATGGCACCTGCCCCTTCATATCC
>NW_027164828.1:769-915 GCF_002600585.1 Cystoisospora suis
CGACCCTGGCATCTCTTTTCATCCTACAAGCTAATGGATCGCTGACCACCTAAGAGATCGAAAGAAAAGACGGACTTGTAAATTTCCTGCGAGGAGTCCTCATATCTCTATGTACCTCTCTCTCTGAATATATGTGTATATACACT
>NW_027164829.1:0-286 GCF_002600585.1 Cystoisospora suis
AGAAGTAGGTCGAATGCATCTGCACTTACGAAGGACAGACAGAGAGACAGGGGGGGAGGCAGGGAGACAGGGGGAGATCGGTAACATTCAACAAGGAGAGAGTCAAGAGTGAAGAAGATTCCTTCTGTTGAAGAAGTCGCACGACGTCCCTTATCCTTTCTTTCGTCAAAGAAACCTCTATGGTGTGTTTCTGTATCTTCTCTTGTAGCTTATCGTCTCTTCTTTCTTTCTTCTCTTTCTTTCTTTCTTTTCTTTCTTCTCTTTCTTTCTTTCTTTTCTTTCTTCT
>NW_027164830.1:0-4093 GCF_002600585.1 Cystoisospora suis
AGCGCGCAGTGCTCTGACAGTCGGACAGGGGAGGTTCACGTTGGGTAAGCTTGAAGCCTGACGGTCCAGGTGGTGCTGACCTCAGACCCACTAACAACTATTATGTCCTGGAAGCAGCTAACTATGCGAAGATACATTTGTTCTAGTGGGGAGCCGTCCGATGACGTTGGTATACTCACTGCTTGTTCAAGGGAGTTTTTTGTACCTGTATACATAAAGCGTTAGGGGGGAACGGCCTCCGGTGACAGAGGCATTTCATAGGGAGAGACTTGCTTGTTCCGCCTTAGTGTGCGCAGCGCCCCGTTTGTCTTGTACGTCCAAGATCTGCTGCCCCCCATAGGCAGCATAAGTCATGGTTCCCTACCCGGTGGCTGCATCTGTACGCATGCTGACGTGTTGTGAGCGGGCAGATAGCCGTCTCGACACCCCTGCTTTCTGTGAAGAGCGTAGTCGGACAGATGGTAATCACCTGGTTGCACAGTTTAGCTATCCCTTTAGGCGGTTAGCCGTAGGTGGTTTATTCACAATGTGTATTATCCCTGCCTGGACAGCCCTCCTCCCGCATCTTTGTATGGACACCTGACCACACCGAAAGGCAGATGCCTGCTCGTGCCCCCTGTTGCGCTGAGTGCTTTTTGCCTCGGGGGGACCCTGCTGCAGTACCGGTACCCGCTGATGTAGATCCAATGAGATAATGATGAGCTAAGGTGGTGGGTAAAGCTAGGCGGAGGTTTGAGAAAAGAAAGAAGACTCGTATACGGCTCGACTACCTCCCGCTAGTGCTGCTATGAGCTCCTTCGGCAGTAGTGGGCGAAACGCGACGACGCGGATAGCCTTCTCCAGGAAAGCAGCGTGGCGTGCTTGTGTCTCCGTTGTTGCATCCTGGGCGCTGAAGACGAGCTAGGAAGAATTGGCTCATTTCTAGACTGTAAGCTTGATGTTGAAGACACCCGCAGATAGCTAGTGCGAATCACCTGCATGGAATCGCTTAGGCACATCCATCAGCGGGACCGTAGAACAACAGACTGGACAAAGACAACTGTAGTCATTGGCAGTGGTGGTAGGTCTATAATAGCGGTAGTCGCTGATTCCTCCCCCTCGTGACGGCCGCACCCCAGTTGTGATGGCCGGGCTGTCCAACCGTTCTTGCAGCTGCGTTAAGTAGGGACAGGCTGGTACAGACATGTTAGCTAGCTTTTGAAATTGTATACTAAAACAGAATGATCTTATCTGATTGATTTCGTTCACCAACTACAGCGTACCTGTACACCATTCTGAGGAGACGGCTGTCTGTTCAACGAGGGCACACTGGACGAATGGTAGAAGAGGGGGGTATGCAGCGATTCTTTTTGCTGTGTCTACGTTGAGCCTCTGTTCCCTGAGAAGATTCCGTGCGGCAGCCCTTCAGCACCACCAGTCTGTAGTGTGCACCCCGCACTGCTCTCACTCCCGTCATTGCTCACTCCTCCAAGCAGGCCCTAGTGACAAATAGCGAAAGAGACCTGGTATTTTCCAAACTGCGCAACGGCCGTTCGAATCACAGAAGCGCAAGCCGCCCGCATTGTTTTAAACGAGCGGGCGCGCTAAAGAACTGCCTCCTCCTCGAAGAAGCGTGTATGCGGGAAAAACCTTCTGTGAAGTACAGGGAACAGATACCGCGATTTTCAGAATGTTCCACTCGGTTCCTTCCCCCCGTTTCGGCTTCTTTCATTGTGTGCTCATAATGGGCGGGTTCCGTGGATTCCTGATCACTGGTCATCTCGCCAAAGCGATGATGCCTTTGTGGCACCGGTGGCAGGGGCCCAGGTAGTCGTTTTTTACCAAGACGACTGCTGCCGTTGCAAAAGACTTATCCGGTTGTGCCCGGGGTCGGTGCTTGTTTTCTTGTGCCAGCGCCGTCGAGTTCAACGAGCGAGCCGGAAGGGGTTCTAAGATCTCTTCCTCGCTCAGTCACGAGAGGTACGCTGCTGCGTGTTCCATAGTTCAAGCATCAACTGAAGCAACAGCATACCGGCCCTGCGACCATTGCTTGCCGGTTGCATCGAGTCTTGCTTTCTAGACCTCGTGTACTGGTACCATCGACTGGTGATGTGGCCCAGTTGACGGGACAGTGAGTGCAGGCAGAAAGGAGAGAGACAAGAGTCTGTTCATGTGTTCTGTAGGGGGGGTATCCATCCACGCCGCTCTGAGGTCCGATGCAAGGAGTTTTTGGGGTGGCCGGCACCACCTGTGGAAGAATTCGGGATATTTTTAGCCTGAGACAGGCATGACGGAATGGTTGCTCACCGTTGATAACGCCTGCATGCTACGATTGGGTTCAAGAGAGTGTAGCGCCCCCCTCCGTGTCCTGGGTGTAGCTAGACTCACGGCCGAATGGGTGGGACCAGAAGACAGAACGGTCACTGGAGTGCAGTGGCAGTGGTACGACATCCACCTGTTGATCCAAATTGCCGTGGATGGCGCAGTGACAGAACGGACGTGAGCAACTGAAAGCGCCAGGAGATGCAGCGTCACTTCCTTTTGTTTGTGATCAAGCCCTGGAGGGGAACCAACCTCAGTTGGACACTCTACAGTTAAAGACTGTAAGCTGTTGTCCTCCGGACACCTACTGCGGAGGCCAACGAGTCTTTCATGCATGAGGGGGGCAGGGGAGTGCTGGTCGAAGAGAGAGGCAGTGGTAGTGGATCAGATATAGAGGTTAGACTGGCACTCGTCTGCAGCGTGGCACGTAGCACGTCTGTGTATGTCTGGTGCCGTTGTGCATGTGGATACCAGTGTGGGCTGTACAATGGAGTCGGCCAGCTGCAGAGTCTTTGTACAGCTTTCTGTGGCGGCGGCTGGTTGTCTGACAGGGCGGCCCTAATGTGGCGAACGTCCTGGAGACCTAGCTCCATTCCCATTCAGTCCACAATGGTCAGAGAACAGGTGTTCTCTTCGTCTCCGTGTATAGCCTTCAGCGGGAAGCATGGGTTCCACCCTACCGGACTGGGGCTGGTGTACGCAACTGTTTTCGGAATACTGGACTCCGGTGTACTCACTGGAATTTGTCGTGCTGAAACTTTCCTTGACACCCCCCAAGAGTTCTCCCGGCCCCCCTCGGTTTTAGTGTCACATCTCTCCGGACAAGCCTCAGCAGAAGGACGACAGCCTGTTTGTTCCGGTGTGGGAGACGCTGAGTCTATCCATAGCAATCCCGAAGCCCGTAGAGTCACGTAGTGGGGCCCGAGGAGCGCCACGAGGCGAAGGCTGTGGTGAGCAGCGGGAAGAAGAAGCCGTCTGTGAAGTCGGCACTTGCAAGACTACATCCGAATGCTGAAATATCTAACGGGGTGCGTCCGATGCCTGGTTGGCGACCCGTCGTCGTTTGCAGGCCTAGGCGGTTGCCTCACAGGAAAGCGAAGCCGTCGCAGCAGGTCACTAGCCAGTTTACGACCAGTGTTGTCCGCCTGTCGGCGTCAATCTCTTTACCGCAGTCCGAGCTGGAGGAGCTCTCTGTTTCTCCTCTCTCCCCGATGTGCAGGCGTGTACTGTTGTGTGCGCTGATCGCAAAGACCTCCAGCCTGGTTCATCAGCGGAGCAGAGACACGGAAAGGGGACAGAACGTACCAGAAGGGATTACCATATTCGGACCGGACTTTCAGACAGCCTGCGAGTGTCTGGAAGAGCGAGCTCTCAGCTTTTCTCAGTCGGGGGTTACAAGTGGAGATGTGTGCTGGTGTCGCGTACAGGAACGTTTTTCTTCCTTCACGTGAAATGTCATGAGGTGGAGTGTCTCTGCTATCTGCATCCGCTGTCGTGTTGCCGGGTAGATCGCTATCCTCTCCCGCAGTCTCCGCCCGACGACACCGGTCGCATCGCTGATCTGGTCGAAACCGCATCAGCATTGCCCGCCCCGACGCCAAGAACGTCTGCTGCTTCCCCGCCTGTATCGATATCGCAAGGTATGGTCACAGGGGTTTGTGTCAGGCGCAAGAAAACGTTATGGCGACTCGCTTACTTAGCAGGGCACAGGGCAATCTTACTGGGTCAACAGTGAATATCCCGGTAGCTGTTGGTGCTCTCTCATGCTGAGCTGGGAGTACGCAAAGCATGG